>NW_026993482.1:0-13109 GCF_028769735.1 Zonotrichia leucophrys gambelii
TTCCACGACAATAAGTGTCTTTTAGCGCTTTACCATGTACATTTGACAAAGAGGTTAGTACAGCTATTCGTTGTAGCATTCTCCAGTTCCAAATTAACAATGTAATAGATAATCCTAAGCTTATCCCAACTAATATTAGTAAAACTAGAATAGGGTGGCACAACTTATCAAAGGTTCCATTTGCAGTTGGTGATCACCCAAAGATCACATCTCACCAGTGATTATCCGTATTTTATTCTTTGTAGAACTCTGGTTATTTCTTTTGTACTATGTTGGACAGTAATTAAGGTTTTCTTTCCACTTTCTCGGATTTCTTTCAAGACTTCTAATAGGTCTTGGTGCTTAATTAATTGTTTTACCAATGTAAGGTTCACCCCGATAGGGGTAGGTGGTAGTCTGTGATACATTGTGTAATTGGCTGTAATCAGCTGGTGGGATGTTACTGGTACCAAATACGAAAAATCACACCCAATAATCTTAACAAAATTACAAATACAAATACAGAGATTAGAATGGTTTCTACTAGACAGAATAACATCATTGCTATCAATTTGTACAGCAGCACAAGCAGTTCTCAAACATACACCCTTTTCCAGTATATACGAGCACAGTTTTCTGGTCAGTGACTGGATGAATTTCAAAGTGACAAATACTCTGTTCAGTGTCCAAACACATCCTGGGCATTAGCAGTATTGCTTTCACAAATGAATCCCATTTGTTCTCTAGCAATGCAGGATTCTAAGTTTACTACCTGCCACTTTTCATTCATCTTTTTGTGCCCACACTCTATGTTCTGAAGGATAGAGTGTTGTTTCTTCATGGTTTAATCTTAGGGCAATGATGGGATGGATAACATAAACAGTGGCATTACATATGGTAAGCACAAAGGCAGTGGCCACATTAGAAATAGGATCATAGGTGAAATTCACCATAATCTACCAGGATTAAAACTTCCTTTCAAAATCAATTGCATTATCCCATTCAATTTTCTGAATTTCAGCTGGAAAATGACCTTCACCCCTTTCCTATATGATCAGAGCTGCTGTTGCTTGTATCCATAACTGTGCTTGTATACAACTGAAAGCTAAAGACACATTATCTTGAACTATACTAAGTGCTTCTACTATCAATTTGTGGTCTTGTTCCCCGGCCTGTTCATACTTCTTTACTTTGGCAGTACTTTTGAAATCTGTCACTGGCTAGTTCCTAATGCCAGTAGAGATTACTATAAAGGCTGCTTCAATTTTGTTAGGCTACCTGCTGCAGCAGCCAGTTTATTCATCAGTATTTCTGAATCAATTCCATTTAAAACTCCTAATCTTGTCTCTAATATGCCAGTTAGATGTTTGTTATGGGGAACAGGAACTGCTTTCTGTCTGTGATCATCCCTCCCTGCCAGAGGGATGTGCTGGGCTCTTACTACAAATTCAGACACACTTCACAAGTGTATCTTACAGAGGTTTAGGTCATACTTGAGACAGATGTTTGTTCTGAAATGTAGCATCACAGACTTCCTGGTGTTCATATACACCAGGGGAGGTTCAGACACTAATTACATCTGGTCTCTCATAAGCCATCCTATTGATGACTAAGCACTTTACTTTGATTTCTTCTCTTCAGATTCTTTGAAGTGTTCACAGCTCCTATTCTTGCTATTCTTACTCTTCACATACTTGATTCTCGTGGATTACTACAGTAGATATGTTTAATATAAACCTTCTTTATCTCAGAAGGTTTTCTTATGGATCCAGTATACTGATTAAATGCCAGGGACCAAGGCCATTCAGCATTGCTTTGGGTAGAGGTACTCTCTAGTTCTAAAACTTCAGTTATAATTCTATACAAAACAATTCTGTACACTAAAGTATGAGCTACTCCCGACCGCAATATACTCATTTTGCCCGAGTAAGTTTTAGTCTCAGTTCATTGTCTCCTGGTGTCACTCCTGAAGGGGCTTCTGGGCCTTCTTCACCCGAGAGTGATGGATCCAGCATTCTGCTCCTTGATTTTGATTGCAGTGAAGGTGGTGAGAGGTACTTGCAGTGGTCTCTCCCACTGTGGTTCCGAAGTCTTCTCTGTAAGAGACTTAACTTATACATCAACCCCAGGCTATCCAACTCCCTGCTCCGAGTTCCAGCCACAAGTTTCTCAATTACTCTGAGCTGTTTGCTTAATGCCACCATGTAAGTGGACATTCTGGACATTCCCCTTGTATTCTATGGTCTTCTATAAGGCATTCCAAAAGGATTCAGCATTCCTTTAGCTCAAAAGGTTTAGTTTGAATTTGCAATAGTGCTAGTGGAAGAGCTTCTTGCCCCAGTCTTATGATTTGCTGCTTAATCAAATGATTCATTCTCTCCCCCTGGCCGCTTGATTGGGGGCGGTATGGGGTGTGAAGTTCTTAATCTATGCCCAGATGGCTACTAATCTGTTGCACTATTTTGGAAATGAAAGGTGATTCTTTATCTGAGGATATTGTGGCTGGAACTCTGAAGCGTGGTAATATCTCTTGTAAAAATGATCTGGTCACCTCTTGAGCTTTGACAGTTCTGGTGGGGAATGTTTCTGGCCACCCTGAAAATGTATCCATTAATACCAGTAAATACTGATACCCCCCTTTCCTTGGGAGTTCTGAAAAGTTGATTTGCCACTGCTGTACAGGCCCATGGCCTCTCCCAGTCTGACCAAGTTTTGGCCCGGGGGTATTTTGAGGTTAGTCTGGAGGCAAGGATCACATTATCAGCTCACCTGAGTGATAGTGGCATATAGATTCCTGACAATGATACAACAGTCCTTTCAATCAGATGTGTGTTCTAGAAAGCCTGTGGGAATTACTACTTCAAAGTCAACACTTCATTCCAGTGCACTCTGTATCACTCGCAGCCTCGGTCATTTTGAGAAAGGAGCCACACTCTATAAAAGGCTTTAAGTAATTAGGCCCTAGTGTGTTTTCTAGTGCCCTTCCTTCACTAGTAACCACGAAAATGGGAGGGGATTACTAGCTCTCTTTCAATGGTAGCCCACCCCTTGCAGTTGTACATCTCTTTTGATTAGTATTATTGTATTATGGCTTACCTTCGAGGAAAATCTGTACCTCACCCTTTGCTGCTTTCTTTGCCTCTCCATCCGCCAGCTCATTTCTTTCCTCCAATTTTAAGCTCACTCTCTGGTGCCTTAATATGCTTTTTCAGGTAGCCGAACTGCTTCCAGCAGCTGGATTGTCTCTTCTTTCCCTGTGAGGTCAGCAGTCCCCTCTCCTTCCAGATGGCTCCATGTGCATGCACAACTCTGAATGCCTTTTGCTGTTTCTAAGGCATGGGTCCATGCATTTATCTCAGCATCCTCTGCAGAGGTACCTGTTGGTAAGGGTCCACACTCTATTACCTCTCTGCAGGTAGTCACTGTGAACTTTGCAATGTCGCTTTCTTGTCAGTGAACCAGGTCTCTGCATCGTCCGGAGGAGTGTCCTTTAAGTCTGGGCGGCTGGAGTAGGTAGCTTCAGTGGTCTCTAGGCAATCATGGTGTACTGCTTCTCCTTGATTCCACTGAGAAAAGAAGCTGGGTTGACAATATTAGTCACCACTATCTCTCCATCATCTTGCTCTACCATGATGGCCTGGTATTTCAGAAACCTCTCTGGTGAAAAGCCAGTGGCCACCCTTTACTTTCAGTACTACAGACACTGTGTGGGACACTAGCACAGTCATTTTCGTCCCAGGATAAACTTGTATGCCTCTTGAATGTTCAGCACAACTGCTGCTACAGCTCTGAGGCAACCTGGCCATCCTTTGGCTGTTGCATCTAGTTGCTTAGAGAGGTAAGCAACTGCCCTCCGGTATGGACCCAAGTCTTGAGCCAATATTCCCAGAGCAATTCCTTGCATGGAAAAATAGAAAGAATGCTTTACTTACATCTGGAAGTTTCAAAGCTGGAGCCGACATGAGGGGACTCTCTAGCTGGCGAAAGGCCCGTGTGGTGTCTCTTGTCCACTGGAGATCTCAGTTCCCATTGGCAATAAGAGCATAGAGGGGTCTGGAGAACAGTCCACAATTATGAACCCACAGCTGGCACTACACTGCCATGCCTAAGAAGGTTTGGAGTTCTTTCGTTGTCTGGGGTTCAGGGTTTGGCATAGGGCTTCCCTGCCTTAAAGTCTGCTGCTCAGCACTCACTTCTTACTCCAGGTAGATTACCTTCTGTTTCACTACCTGTGCCTTTTTCTTTGAGACTCTGCATCCTTGGAGTCCTAGGAAATTCAAAAGGCTTACCGTCCAGGCTTCTCTTGCTTCCCTCGTCCGAGTGGCTACTAGAAGATCATCTATGTACTGCAACAGCCTCCTTTCCTCTTGTGGAGCTTCCTGGGACTCTGGGTCCTTGCAAGCTGTTCTCCAATCGGAGTGGAGAATTTTGAAGCCTTCAGGCACATGGACTGTGTGAGCTTGTGTTTGAATGCAAAAATGTTCTGGCTGGCTTCATGGATAGGGAGGCAAAAGAAGGCATCTCTTAGGCCTAAAACAGTGAACCAAGTTAGCTCAGGTGTTAAACAAGTTAGTAAGGTCTATGGATTTGCTACCACAGGGTACAAATTCTGTGTTATCTTATTGACAGCCCTTAATCCAGTACTACCAGTTATTGGACTGATCCCTTCCTTACCTTCCTTTTGAGGGTACTACTCAGTTCTCACTGGTTGTGTTCTTTCATTAAGCTTGATGGGGGAGCATCCCATGGGGGAGCATCTTTCACTCTCCCTGGTGCAGCAGAGGCCCATACCCTTGAAAACACTTATTTACTTATTCTAATATCTCCTTACAATGTCTTTCTTAATTTCAGTGTCTGTTAATATTAAGCCTAACATATTTATATTATTTGCCTCCAGAGTAACCTTTCTCATTTGAGAATGTTTAGCAAATTGAGCGAATTGTACAAAAGCTTTTAGGTACACATAGTACACATGTTACTTTAAAGGTTTGCAAAAGTATGCCTTTTCAGACTGGCCAGTTGTTCATTCCCCACACTACAACATAAACATTCTCCACAGGTACTAAAGCTTTATTTAAAACTGAACACATGACCCTTGTGCTGACAAAAATTCTTCCCTTTTGGGAAGGTTACCTTTACCCCTCCTCCCTTACCTTGGGAGGAAGCCTTTACAAATCATATGTACTCATTTTGCGAACTGTGATTGCTTCGCATTTCAGCGTGATAATCCTTGCCTGATTTCATACGTTGCTATCTTATGCTGCATGCTGAACAACATGTTTGATTTGCTTTCTCTTTGCCTTGTTTTCCTTTTCAGGGGCCAAGACCAGAGAGCAGTCTGATCTCACAGTCTCTTTGTCATTCTGGGTGATTTCTTAAAACAAAAGACATTTCAGCATACAAAAACTATCCCATTTATCTTCCTATTATAAACAGCAATGAAGTTTATAACAGCAATGAAGCACTATAAATCTTTTTATTTTCTGAGCTGCTCTTACTGGCAACCTCCTCCCAGTGAGCCCCTCCCAAAAGGGGCTAATTTAGGAACCTGTTTGCTCTGGTCAGTTCTTATTATTTATTTCTCCTTGCCCTATCCCGCTTCCATTCAAACCTTTTTACAGACCTTCACAGTAGTTTCTCAGTTTTCCTCCTATACACACAGCTCCAGGTGGCAGGTATCAGATGTAATTCCCACACACAAGCTCTAAGACCTTAGGTTCTGAATCCGCTTGACCAGAAACCTTTAATTTACACTCGGGGCGTGTACCCTGACACTTATTGGAACAGCAAAACAGCAATACCAGTGTCTTGGATTATCTCGGCTGTTTGAGGGGCTTGGAGAGCCCGGAGGCGGCCCGGAGGCACTCGCGTGTTCAAGGACGAGAAGAGGCTTCAGTTCTTCTTTCTGGTTTTATGTTTATTAATTGTTTATCTAAAAGATGTTCTTTCAGCCCAACAGAGATCTGCTCAGCAGTCAGCCATGGGCACACTCTCTCTCCCTCCGGGGCAGGCACCTATCTTTATACCCTTTGCTACGTATACAATATTTATCATTTTTCCCCAATACCATCTATTGTTATAACTCGGTGTACTCTTAGTAATAACCAATAGAAAGGTGCCACCGTGGCCAAAGAAGATGGAGGAGAGGAGGAAGAAGGAGGAGGACAGGACACACCCCAATTCCTCCATCTTACTCCTCTAAACCCCCCTGTACATAAATCCTAAACCCTATGTCTCACTCTCTAATTAACTAATCCCTTCACCATTCACCCCGGTGAAGTCCTCATCCTTGTCGTCTCCTGTGCAGGGTTAAAGTCCAGCTACCAGACACTTCTGGCAACATTCCAGGAGTCCCGAGCCCCCCCAGGGTCTCGGAGGCTCAGCATCTCAGGACTGAGATATTGAGATCCGACACCAGTGTTTCTCATAAACACCGCACTGCAATAATACCTGCACATCCAGCTTTTGCCCACAGGCCATTCCCGTGTTCCCTGGGGAGACAGGGCAGCCAGAGCTGTCCCTGTGCCCAGGGCGCAGCCACTGTCACCTCACACAGCCGGCTAGCCTCTTGATGTACCAAAGGCTCCCCGAAATTGCTCACAAAGGGAGGCTATTCTGTTTGTTACAGAGAACTTTAAATCCCTACAGCAGATTGTTTCCAGTAAAGACTTACTGCAGTACCAACTGAAGTCTCATAAATCTCATAAGTCTCATTAACTAATTCATCTCATTCACCTCTTCTATATAAACTCTGTTTTACAAAATATCAGTCTTTTCTAGTTCTCTTCTTGCACAATCTAATTAAGGCACTGTGTCTACTTACACTTGTTTTGCTGCTTTGCAAAAAGGCTGTGCTAGTCACAGCCAAAACTCTGATATACCTGCAGACACAGACACACGCACTCACTCCCCCCCTCCCCCTTATCTCAAATTCACTAGAGCCATGGCTTGAATTACTATGAGGGGGAGAATTCTTGGAATTCCTTTAACTCGCTTTATCGAAGTTAAACATAAATCACCGTACTATAGTTCTCCTATGTAAAATGCTACTCTTGTTGCAACAAAATCTTAAAATCTCCACAAACACCACTATACAATCTGAGAATCAAATTACCACAATGCAGCGGAAAAAAATCACCACACAAAATCACTGGGAAAGGGCTTATTTCTCAAAGTGCTCACTTTTCTCAACACAACACAGCACACCATAATTCGGCATTTACTCAAATCAATTTTCCTGGACACAATCAAAATAACAGCACACAGTCTAGAGATCAAGTCCAAACATCCAAGGCAAAGGAACTCTCTGAGCTCATACTCACGGTTAAAATGTACCAAATCTACACAAATCACTACATTCAAACACGATAAATACCATCACTGACATTCCTCCACTCGCTTCTCCGCGGGCACTTCTCTCCTTGCCCCCGCAGCCTGCTGCAGCCGGCGCCTCTGGCCTCACTCGGCTGCTTCAAACACGGGGAGTACTGACCCATCCCCGCACTGTAGGGCACTGTAGATTTACTCTCTTTTATACACCATACACATATCACCTGCACGATCACAAACACAGTGCACTGGCCACACACATTAACCATACAGCAACACAGTGTCCGGACATCACACACACACACAAACAAAACACACGGGCTCACCAGTTCTGCTCCATCAGAACTATGAATCCTCAATACACACATACACGGTTCACCCGGCTTACCCCAAAGCCGCTAGCGGTCTGCTCCATCAGAACGACGAACCCGGCCTCTAATACAGCTGCTCTATCAGCTGAACCCCGTTTCTAATACAGCTGCTCTATCAGCTGAACCCCGTTTCTAATACAGCTGCTCTATCAGCTGAACCCCATGAACCCAGACGTCTCTGGGTGGTTTACTCCCTTTCTCTCCTTCCTCCCCCCCCTGGGGCCCCATACATACCGTATTCTCCTCCGCAGGCCAGCGGGTCGTTGTCTGTCCTCGCAGGTGGCAAGTTGAGACAAGCGGAGCCCCACCAGGAAAAAATCCTGGGGCACACCTTGGTGGTCCGTCTATCCCCCCTGCCCCCGCGGGGACAGAGAACTCCTGCCTTGGCTCGCCAAAATGTTTTGCGGAGAAAAGAAGAAACCTCACAACTTGTAAAAGTTGTAAAGCCCGGTATGCTTTATTACGACGCGCGCCGGACGCAAGACTCCCAAAAGGGCATGCGTGCCCCTGGAGACTCCGAGTCCCCTTTTTATCCCCCCTTCCAAATGCATATGCATACAGTTTCAAATTAAGTTCATGCATATTCATTCCACATGACATTTAGCACTAATTCTTCTTTATCGAAGGAATTCCTAAGTCGGGGGCAGATTGACCTCGTGGTTTTTCTGTTTTTCTTTCTCTGTCTCCTTGCTGTCTCTGGAACGCGGCCTCTCCTTCAGCTTTAGCTCCACAGACCCTTCACCTCTCCTAGACACTTTACCTAGTTCAGGATGGATATTCTGTCTCAGTGCCACCTTTCATCTGGGAACCATCCTGCGTATCGTGGATTTTCAGGAGCCAGCCGGCCACTCCCTGACACAGGTCCCCAAACAAATACTACGGTCCTTTTCCTGGAAGTAAAATTGACCTGCCCGTCATCTGGCTGGCAGATTGCAGGAGCCACTTGCCTCTATCAATCCAGCCCGACTCAGCACTGGTGCCACCTTTCATCTGGGAACCATCCTGCGTATCGTGGATTTTCAGGAGCCAGCCGGCCACTCCCAGCCACAGGCCCCCGAACACAAACCACGGCCCATTTCCCTGGCAAACAAAACTTACCCACCCCGCTTCTGGCTGGCAGATTGCAGGAGCCACTTGCCTCTGTCATACCAGCCCGACTCGGCACTGGTGCCACCTTTCATCTGGGAACCATCCTGCGTATCGTGGATTTTCAGGAGCCAGCCGGCCACTCCCAGCCACAGGCCCCCGAACACAAACCACGGCCCTTTTCCCTGGCAAACAAAACTCACCCGCCCCGCTTCTGGCTGGCAGATTGCAGGAGCCACTTCCCCATATCAAACCAGCCCGACTCGGCACTGGTGCCACCTTTCATCTGAGAACCATCCTGCGTATCGTGGATTTTCAGGAGCCAGCCGGCCACTCCCAGACACAGGTCCCCAAACAAATACTACGGCCCTTTTCCCTGGAAGTAAAACTGACCTGCCCGTCCTCTGGCTGGCAGATTGCAGGAGCCACTTGCCTCTATCAATCCAGCCCGACTCGGCACTGGTGCCATCTTTCATCTGGGAACCATCCTGCATATCGTGGATTTTCAGGAGCCAGCCGGCCACTCCCAGCCACAGGCCCCCGAACACAAACCACGGCCCTTTTCCCTGGCAAATAAACTTACCCACCCCGCTTCTGGCTGGCAAATTGCAGGAGACACTTCCCTCTATCATACCAGCCAGACTCGGCACTGGTGCCACCTTTCATCTGGGAACCATCCTGCGTATCGTGGATTTTCAGGAGCCAGCCGGCCACTCCCAGCCACAGGCCCCCGAACACAAACCACGGCCCTTTTCCCTGGCAAACAAAACTCACACGCCCCGCTTCTGCCTGGCAGATTGCAGGAGCCACTTCCCCATATCAAACCAGCCCGACTCGGCACTGGTGCCACCTTTCATCTGGGAACCATCCTGCTTATCGTGGATTTTCAGGAGCCAGCCGGCCACTCCCAGCCACAGGCCCCCGAACACAAACCACGGCCCTTTTCCCTGGCAAACAAAAATAACCCACCCCGCTTCTGGCTGGCACATTGCAGGAGCCACTTCCCCATATCAAACCTGCCCGACTCGACACAGGTGCCACCTTTCATCTGGGAACCATCCTGCGTATTGTGGATTTTCAGGGGCCAGCCGGCCACTCCCACTCACAAGTCCCCAAAAACAATCTAGGGCTCTTTTCCCTGGAAGTAAAACTGACCTCCCCATCATCTGGCTGGCACATTGCAGCAGCTACTTGGTAATATCAAACCTGCCCAACTTGGCACTGGTGCCACCTATCATCTGGGAACCATCCTGCGTATCGTGGATTTTCAGGAACCAGCCGGCCACTCCCAGCCACAGGCCCCCGAACACAAACCACGGCCCTTTTCCCTGGCAAAAAAAACTCACCCGCCCCGTTTCTGGCTGGCAGATTGCAGGAGCCACTTGCCTCTATAAAACCAGCCCGACTCGGTACTGGTGCCACCTTTCATCTGGGAACCATCCTGCGTATCGTGGATTTTCAGGAGCCAGCCGGCCACTCCCAGCCACAGGCCCCCAACACAAAGTACGGCCCCATTCCCTGGAATTAAAACTGACCTGCCCAACTTCTGGCTGGCAGATTGCAGGAGCCACTTGCCTCTATCAAACCAGCCCGACTTGGCACTGGTGCCACTTTTCATCTGGGAGCCATACTGCGTATCGTGGATTTTCAGGAGCCAGCCGGCCACTCCCAGCCACAGGCCCCCGAACACAAACTACGGCCCTTTTCCCTTGAAGTAAAACTGACCTGCCCATCATCTAGCTGGCACATTGCAGCAGCCACTTGGTAATATCAAACCTGCCCAACTTGGTACTGGTGCCACCTTTCATCTGGGAGCCATCCAGCGTATTGTGGATTTTCAGGGGCCAGCCGGCCACTCCCAGCCACAAGTCCCCAAAAATAATCTAGGGCCCTTTTCCCTGGAAGTAAAACTGACCTGCCCATCATCTGGCTGGCACATTGCAGCAGCCACTTTGTAATATCAAACCTGTCCAACTTGGCACTGGTGCCACCTTTCATCTGGGAACCATCCTGCGTATCGTGGATTTTCAGGAGCCAGCCGGCCACTCCCAGCCACAGGCCCCCAAACACAAACTACGGCCCTTTTCTCTGGAAGTAAAACTGACCTGCCCGTCATCTGGCTGGCAGATTGCAGGAGCCACTTCCCTCTATCAATCCAGCCCGACTCGGCACTGGTGCCACCTTTCATCTGGGAACCATCCAGCGTATTGTGGATTTTCAGGAACCAGCCTGCCACTCCCAGCCACAGGCCCCGAACACAAACCACGGCCCTTTTCCCTGGCAAAGAAAACTCGCCCACCCCGCTTCTGGCTGGCCGATTGCAGGAGCCACTTGCCTCTATCAATCCAGCCCGACTCGGCACTGGTGCCACCTTTCATCTGGGAACCATCCTGCGTATCGTGGATTTTCAGGAGCCAGCCGGCCACTCCCAGCCAGAGGCCCCCAAACACAAACTACGGCCCTTTTCCCTGGAAGTAAAACTGACCAGCCCATCATCTAGCTGGCACATTGCAGCAGCCACTTGGTAATATCAAACCTGCCCAACTTGGCACTGGTGCCACCTTTCATCTGGGAACCATCCTGCGTATCGTGGATTTTCAGGAGCCAGCCGGCCACTCCTAGCCACAGGCCCTTGAACACAAACCACGGCCCTTTCCCCTGGCAAAAAAAAATCACCTGCCCCGTTCTGGCTGGCAGATTGCAGGAGCCACTTCCCCATATCAAACGAGCCCGACTCGGCACTGGTGCCGCCTTTCATCTGGGAACCCTCCTGCGTATTGTGGATTTTCAGGAACCAGCCGGCCACTCCCAGCCACAGGCCCCCGAACACAAACCACGGCCATTTTCTCTGGAAGTAAAACTGACCTGCCCGTCATCTGGCTGGCAGATTGCAGGAGCCACTTGCCTCTATCAAACCAGCCCAACTTGGCACTGGTGCCACCTTTCATCTGGGAACCATCCCGCGTATCGTGGATTTTCAGGAACCAGCCGGCCACTCACAGCCACAGGCCCCCGAACATAAACCACAGCCCTTTTCCTTGGCAAACAAAACTCACCCGCCCCGTTTCTGGCTGGCAGATTGCAGGAGCCACTTGCCTCTATCAAACCAGCCCGACTCGGCACTGGTGCCACCTTTCATCTGGGAACCATCCTGCGTATCGTGGATTTTCAGGAGCCAGCCGGCCACTCCCAGCCACAGGCCCCCGAACACAAACTACTGCCCTTTTCCCTGGCAAACAAAACTCACCCGCCCTGCTTCTGGCTGGAAGATTGCAGGAGCCACTTCCCTCAATCAAACCAGCCCGACTCGGTACTGGTGCCACCTTTCATCTGGGAACCATCCTGCGTATCGTGGATTTTCAGGAGCCAGCCGGCCACTCCCAGCCACAGGCCCCCAACACAAAGTACGGCCCCTTTCCCTGGAATTAAAACTGACCTGCCCATCTTCTGGCTGGCAGATTGCAGGAACCACTTGTCTCTCTCAAACCAGCCCAACTTGGCACTGGTGCCACCTTTTATCTGGGAACCATCCTGCGTATCGTGGATTTTCAGGAGCCAGCAGGCCACTCCCAGACACAGGTCCCTAAACAAATACTACGGTCCTTTTCCCTGGAAGTAAAACTGACCTGCCCGTCATCTGGCTGGCAGATTGCAGGAGCCACTCGCCTCTATCAATCCAGCCCGACTCGGCAGTGGTGCCACCTTTCATCTGGGAACCATCCTGCGTATCGTGGATTTTCAGGAGCCAGCCGGCCACTCCCAGCCACAGGTCCCCAAACAAATACTACGGTCCTTTTCCCTGGAAGTAAACTGACCTGCCCGTCATCTGGCTGGCAGATTGCAGGAGCCACTTGCCTCTATCAAACCAGCCCGACTTGGCACTGGTGCCACTTTTCATCTGGGAGCCATCCTGCGTATCGTGGATTTTCAGGAGCCAGCCGGCCACTCCCAGCCACAGGCCCCGAACACAAACTACGGCCCTTTTCCCTGGAAGTAAAACTGACCAGCCCATCATCTAGCTGGCACATTGCAGCAGCCACTTGGTAATATCAAAACTGCCCAACTTGGCACTGGTGCCACCTTTCATCTGGGAACCATCCTGCGTATCGTGGATTTTCAGGAGCCAGCCGGCCACTCCCAGCCACAGGCCCTCGAACACAAACCACGGCCCTTTCCCCTGGCAAAAAAAACTCACCCGCCCCGCTTCTGGCTGGCAGATTGCAGGAGCCACTTCCCTCTATCAATCCAGCCCGACTCGGCACTGGTGCCACCTTTCATCTGGGAACCATCCTGCGTATCGTGGATTTTCAGGAGCCAGCCGGCCACTCCCAGCCACAGGCCCCC
>NW_026993483.1:0-13104 GCF_028769735.1 Zonotrichia leucophrys gambelii
CCCACTTCCTTACCCCCCATTGGGCAGGCCACCGCCCCCCCCAACCCAAACCCCTCCCTTTTTTTAAAAAAAACACCCCCCTTTCCGGTGGGAAAAGGGGCCCCTTTCCCCTTCAAACCCGCCCCATGGCACTGGGGCCACCTTTCATTTGGGGAAACCCCCTGGTATGGGATTTTCAGGGGCCGGGCCCCACCCCCAAACCACGGCCCCCCAAAAAAAAAACCCCCCTTTTCCCTAAATTAAAAACCCCCCCTTTCCCCAAAACAAACCCCCCCGGGCCCTTTTTTAAAAAACCCCTTTTGGACTGGTTTTTCCCGGGCCCCCGCACGTAACAGGCCAAACCCCCCCCCACCCCCGAAAAAAACAGGGCCCTTTTTTGGAAAAACCCCCGCCCCGCTTCCGGGGATTAGGGCCCTCCCCATCCCCCATACGTATTTCAGGGGCCACCGCATTTGGGCAGGGCCACCGGCCCTCCCAAACCCAACCCCCAAAAACCCCACCCCGGCCCTTTTTCCCTCAAACAAAAACCCCCCTTCCCCCCGGTGGGGAAAATTGGGGGCCATTTCCCCCTTAAAAATCCCCTGGGTCCCACCTTTCACGGGCCACCCTACGGGGTTTTCGGAACCGGCCACCCACCCCGGGCCCCCCAAAAACAGGCCCTTTTTTAAAAAAACCGCCCCCAACTGGCGGCATTTCACGGCCCCTTCCTCTTCAACCAGCCCCCGCATTTTCCCCCCCCCCAAAACCCCCGGGGTTTCTGTTTAAAGGGGCCCCGGCCATCCCACCACTTCCCCCAAAAAAAAACAAGGGGCCCCTTTTCCCCCCGGTGAAAAAATGGGCCCCTTTCGGTGGGCCCCCCCCTCCCAAACCCCCCCCAATACTTGCCCCTTTCTTTCCCTTGGGAAATTTTTTTTTCCACCGGCCCCCACCCGGCCCCCCCAAAACCGGGCCCCTTTTTCCCGGCAAAAAACCCCCCGCCCCCCTTTGTGGAATTCGGGCCACCCCCCCATCAAAACCCCCCCCCCCACCTTTTCCTGGGAACACCCGTCGGGTTTTCAGACCCCCGGGCCCCCCACCAAACCCCCCCAAAAAGGTTTTTTGGAAAAAAAATTGCCTCTTTTGGGGGAATTCCCCCCCGGCCCCAAAAAAAAACCCCGGCACTTCCAACTGGGCCTCCCGGATTGATTTTTTGGAGCCCCCCCTCCCAAAAACGGCCCCCCAACCGGGGGTTTTCCGGGAAAAAACCCAACCCCCCTTTTTTTTGGGGGCGATTCAGCCACCCCCCAAACAGCCCCTTTTTTCCCAAAATTCCCCCCTTTTTCCCGGGGGTCCGGATTTTTATTTTTAAAAAAGCGGCCCCTGTCCCCCCAAGGCCCCCCCCAAACCCGGTTTTCCCCAAAAAAAAACCCCTTCCCCCCCGGCCCGGGCCCAATTCGGCCCTCCTTTAAAAAACCACCCGCCCCCGGTGCCCCTTCACGGGAAAAACCCCCCCATCCAAAATTTTTAAGCCGCCGGCACTCCCCCCCCCCCAACACCTACGGTTTTCCCGGGAAAAAACCCGCCCCATTTTCCCTTTCACGCCCCGCTCTTAAAACCCGCCCGGGGCCCGGTGCCAAATCGGGGCCCCCGGGTTTTAAGCCCGGCCCCTGCCCCCCCAAAAAAAAACCCCACGGTTTTCCCGGGGAAAAAATCCGCCCTTTCCGGCCCAAAAAAACCCTTCCCTTCAAAAACCCATTCCTGGTGCCACCTTCTCTAACCACCGCGGGGTACGGGCCGCCCCCCACCGGGCCCCCAAACACCCGGGCCCCCCCCCCCCCGGCAAAAAAACCAAAACCCCCGCTTTCTGGAAAAACAGAGCCCCTCCCTTATAAAAAGCCCCTGACTTCCACCTTTTTTCTGGGAAACCCCGCTACGGAAATTTTTCCGGACCGATCCCACCCACCCCCAAACAAAAACCTCCCTTCCCCGGAAAAAAAACTAAACCCCCCCTTTGGGGGAAAGGGGGCCCTTTTTTTTTCCAAAAGCCCCATTGGCACTTGCCCCTTTTATCTGGGAAACCCTCCTGGTTTGGATTTGGAGCCAGGGCCACCCCGCCAAGGCCCCGAACAAAACCCGGTTTCCCCGGAAAAAAAAATACCCCCCCCTCGGCGGCCCCAAACCCCCCCCCTTTCAAAAGCCCCCTTTCCCCTTTAAACCCCCGGGGTTCGGGCGGGCCCCCCCACCCCCCAAACCCCCCCCCCTTTGGCCCCCCAAAAATTCTTTTTGGCTGGGAATTGCAGACCACTTGCCTCTACAAAAAAGGACTTGGCATGGGCCACCTTATCGGGAAAGCCCCCCTTTTTCCCCAACCCCCCAAACCCCGCCCCCCCCAAAAAAACCCCCCTTTTCCCCCGGGCCAAAAAACCCCCCTCCGGCGTTGCAGGGCCACTTCCCCCCTTAACCACCCCTCGATGTGATTTTTCTGGGCCCCGCACTACAGGGCCCCCCACCCCCGCCCCCCCCCAAAAAAACACGGCCCCTTTCCCTGGATAAAAAGACCCCTTTTTGTGGAGTTGCCCGGGGCCCTTTTCTTTAAAACCCATTTAACCCGGGCCCCTTTCACGGGCCACCCACCGGGTTTTCCGGGGACCCACTCCCCCCAGCCCCCAAAAAACCCCCGGGGCCCTTTTTCCCCCAAAAAAAACTAACCCCCTTTTGGGACAACCCTTATTCAAAAAAACCGCCAAATTCCACCCACCCGGGGCCACCCCGGGACTGGATTTTTGGGCCCCCGGCCATCCCAGCCCCGGGCCCCCAAAAAAAAACCCCCCCCCCCCCAAAAAAACCACCCCCATGTGGTTAGGGCCGGGCCCGGCCCCCAAAAAAACCCCCCGACCTTTCCCCTTTCCTGGGGAACCCCCTGGGGATTTTCAAGGCAGCCCCCTTTACCAACCCCCAACAAAACTGGCCCCTTTTTTTTGGAAAAAACCCACCCCCAACCGCGGGTTCCCAAACCACGCCCAAAAAAACCCTTTGCCCCGGCCACCCATTTAAACCACCGCTTGGGATTTTTTGGGCCCCCCA
Source organism: Zonotrichia leucophrys gambelii (assembly GCF_028769735.1). Classification (NCBI taxonomy): domain Eukaryota; kingdom Metazoa; phylum Chordata; class Aves; order Passeriformes; family Passerellidae; genus Zonotrichia; species Zonotrichia leucophrys. Next base: position 3,064 of record NW_026993483.1, read on the forward strand.
CCCCCCCCGGCCCCCAAAAAAACCCCGGCCCTTTTTGGAAAAAACCCCCGCCCCCGGCCGACAACCACGCCTTCCCGCCCACCCAGTCCCCTTTCTCTGGGGAAATCCGGTTTTTTTCAAGCCGCCCCATTTTCCCCCAGGGCCCCCCAAACCCCCCCTTTTCCCGGAACAAAACCCCCCCCCCCCGGCCGTTTTAACCCTTTCCCCTTTTAAAAAACCGCCCCCCGCAATGGGCCACTTTCTCTAACCACCCGCGATGTGGATTTTGGAAAGGGGGTCCGCCACGGCCCCCAAAAAAACGGGCCCTTTTTTTTATTAAAAAAAACTGCCCTTCCGGTGGAATTTAAGGGGCCCTTCTCTCCCCCGATTGGGGAGGGCCACCCTTCTCTAACCACCGCATGTGGAATTTTTAGGGCCCCCGGGATCCCCGCCCCGGCCCCCGCAAACCCCGCCCTTTCCCCCAAACAAAACCACCCCCCCCCCTGGTGCTTGAGGAGCCCCCCTTTTTAAAAAACCCCCCCCCTCCCCCCTTTTGGAAAACCCCCCCAAATTTTTAAAGGGACCCCATCCCCGCCCGGCCCCCCAAGGGCCTTTTTTCCCCCAAAAAAAATTTTTTTTTTGGGCCCCCCCCTTTTCCCGCCCTTTCCGGGCCACCTTTTGGGCCCCCAAACAACCACCGGCCCCCCCCGGAAAAAAAACCCCCCTTTCCCAAAAAACCCCCCCCCTTTGGGTTTGGAGGAAATTCCCCCCCACCCCCACTGGGCACCTTTCATCTGGAACCATCCCCCTATGTGGATTTTCAGACCACCCCCACCCAGCCCCCACCCCCAAAAAAACCCCTTTTTCCCGGAAAAAAAATTTGGGCCCCCTTCGGTGGAATTCAACCCCCCTGAAAAAACAACTTGGCCGGGCCCCCTTTTTCGGGAACCCTCCCCTTTTTTTGGGGGAAACCCCCCCCCCCCAACCCCCCACCCCGGGGAAAAAATTTGGGGGCGGCGGGAATTGGATTTTCAAACCACCGACTTGGCCGGGGCCCCTTTCATCTGGAACCTCCGCTTGGGTTTTTCGGGCCCCCCCACCCCAAAAAAGGCCCCCCAAAAAAAACGGTTTTTCCCCCGGAAAAAAAACAACCCCCTTTGGGAAGGTTTTTTGGGCCCCTTTATTAAAACCCCCCTTTTTTTTCCGCCCCGGGGCCCCCCGGGGGTTTTCCCCCCCCCACCCCCCCGGCCCCCCCCCCAAACCGGGTTTTCCCAAAACAAAACTCCCCCCCCGCTTCTGGGCTTCAGGACCCCTGCCTTAAAAAGCCCCGGCACTTGGGGCCCCCCTTTTATTAACCCCCTTTTCGGGGTTTAGGGGCCCCCCCAAACCCAGCCCCAACCCAAACCGCCCTTTTTTTTGGAAAAAACTTTAACCCCCCCCCTCGCGGCAAATTTTTAGGGGCCCCCCCCTCCCAAAAAAAAGCCCCCGCACCCCCTTTTCCCGGGAAAAAAACCCCACGGGTTTTCAGGGCAGGCCATTCCCCACCCCCAAAAAACCAAAACCGCCTTTTCCCGGAAAAACTGGGGCCATCTCTCTGGATTTCAGGGCCCCGCCTCACAAAAGCCCACCCACGGGCCATTTTCTCCTGGGAATTTTTTAACCGCCCCCCCCCCAGCCCGGGGCCCCCCACAAACCCCCCTTTTCCCTGGCAAAAAAACCCCAACCCCCCCTTTTTGGTGGGAATTTCGGAGCCCCCCCCTTTTCCCCCGCCGCCGGCAAAATTTCCCCTTTCCTGGGAAACCCTAGTGGATTTTTGGCCCCCCCCCCACCAGGGCCCCCAAAAAAAACCCTGCCCCTTTTTTCCCCCGGGAAAAAAACCCACCCCCTTTTTTGGGGGGGGGCAGCCACCCCCACAAACCCCCCCTTTCCCCCTTCCCCCCTTTTTCTGGCCCCCTCGATCTGGGTTTTCAAAAGCCCGCCGGCCCCCGCCACCCCCCAAAAAAAAAATGGCCCTTTTCCCCCGGAATTTCCCCCCCACCCCCCCCCCCCCCCCCCCCCCCCCCCCCCCCCCCCCCCCCCCCCCCCCCCCCCCCCCCCCCCCCCCCCCCCCCCCCCCCCCCCCCCCCCCCCCCCCCCCCCCCCCCCCCCCCCCCCCCCCCCCCCCCCCCCCCCCCCCCCCCCCCCCCCCCCCCCCCCCCCCCAGCCGGCCACTTCCCCAAACCACAGGCCCCCAAACACAAACCACGGCCCTTTTCCCTGGGAAAAAAACTCAAACCGCCCGCTTCTGGCTGGCAGATTGCAGGAGCCACTTCCCCTATCAAACCAGCCCCACTCGCACTGGTGCCACCTTTCCCTCTGGGAACCATCCTGCGTATGTGGATTTTCAGGGGCCACCGGCCACTCCCCCGCCACAGGTCCCCAAACAAATACTACGGCCCTTTTCCCTGGAAATAAAACACCTGCCCCTCTGGGTGGCAGATTGCAGGAACCACTTCCTCTATCAAACCCGCCCATTGGCACTGGTGCCACCTTTCATCTGGGAACCATCCTGCGTATCGTGGATTTTTTAGGAGCCAGCCGCCACTCCCCGCCACAGGCCCCCAACACAAACCACGGCCCTTTTCCCTGGAAAGAAAACTCACCGCCCCGCTTCTGGCTGGCAGATTGCAGAGGCACTTGGTTTATCAAACCACCCGACTGGCACTGGGGCCCACCTTTCATCTGGGAACCATCCTGCGTATCGTGGATTTTCAGGAGCCAGCCGGCCACCCCAGCCACAGGTCCCCAAACAAATACTACGGCCTTTTCCCTGGAAGTAAAACGACCGCCCATCTTCTGGCTGGAGATGCAGGAACCCCTTGGCTCTCTCAAAGCAGCCCAAATTTTGGGACTGGTGCCACCTTTCATCTGGGAACCTCCTGCGTATCGTGGTTTTTTAGGAGGCCAGCCGGCCACTCCCAGCACACAGGCCCCCAACACAAACCACGGCCCTTTCCCTGGGAAACCCAAAAATCACCTGTCCCGCTCTGGCTGGCAGATTGCAGGAGCCACTTCCCTCATCAAACCAGCCCGGCTCGGCACTGGTGCCACCTTCATCTGGGAACCACCTGCGTATGTGGATTTTCAGGAGCCAGCCGCCACTCCCAGCCACAGGCCCCCAACACAAACCACGGCCTTTTCCCCGGAAGAAAACTACCTGCCCCCTTCCCGGCTGGCAGATTGCAGGGGCCACTGGTCATTATCAAAACCCCCCGACTTGGGACTGGTGCCACCTTTCATCTGGGGAAACCCTCCTGCGTATGTGGATTTTCAGGAGCCAGCCGCCACTCCCAGCCACAGGCCCCAAACAAAACCCACGGGCCCTTTTTTCCCCGGAATAAAAAATGACCTGCCTCTTTTGGGTGGCAATTGCAGGGGCCACTTGCCCTATCAAACCAGCCCACTTGGCACTGGTTTCCACCTTTCATCTGGGAACCATCCTGCGTATCGTGATTTCAGGAGCCAGCCGGCCACTCCAGCCCCAGGCCCCAAAAACAAACCACGGCCTTTTCCCTGGAAAAAACTACCGCCCCTCTTTGGGTGGCAGATTGCAGGAGCCACTTGCCTCTATCAAACCAGCCCCACTGCACTGGTCCACCTTTCATCTGGGAACCATCCTGCGTATCGTGGATTTTCAGGAGCCAGCCGGGCCCCTTCCAGCCACAGGCCCCGAACACAAACCACGGCCCTTTCCCTGGAAAAAAACTCACCTTCCCGCTTCTGGCTGGCAGATTCAGGAGCCACTTCCCTCATCAAACCAGCCCGCTCGGGACTGGTGCCACCTTTTCATCTGGTAACCATCCTGCGTATCCGTGGGTTTTCAGGAGCCAGCCGGCCACTCCCAGCCACAGGCCCCCAAACAAAAACCACGGCCTTTCCCTGGAAAAAACTGAATGTCCCTCTTTTGGTGGAGATTGCGGAGCCACTTTTTACTTCAAACCACCGACTTGGCACGTTTCCCCTTTCATCTGGGAACCATCCTGCTTTTCGTGGATTTTCAGGAGCCAGCCGGCCACTCCCAGCCACCAAAGGCCCCCGAACACAAACCACGGCCCTTTTCCCTGGAAACAAAACTACCCCCCTCTGCGCAGATTGCAGGGCCACTTTCCCCTATCAAACCAGCCCCCTCGCACTGTGCACCTTTCATTGGGAACCAACCTCGTAGTGGATTTTCAGGAGCCCCGGCCACTCCCAGCCACGGCCCAAAAAAAACCGCCCTTTTTTCCCCCAAAAAAAACCACCTGCCCCTTCGGCTGGAGATTGCAGGGGCCACTTCCCCTTCAAACCACCCGACTTGGGACGGTCCACCTTCATCGGGAACCATCCGCTATCGGGATTTTCGACCACCGGCCACTCCCAGCAAGGCCCCCCCCCCAAACCACGGCCTTTTCCCTGGAAAAAAATACCGCCCCCTGCTGCAATTTCAAGCCATTCCCAAAAACCACCCACTGGCATGGTGCCCCCCGGGGGGGGGGGGGGGGGGGGGGGGGGGCCCCCCAAACTGGCCCTTTTTCCTGCCCCCCCCATTTTTTGGTGGAATTCAGACCACGGCCAACCCCCGCTCAGGCCCCTTTCACAAAACCTCCCCTTTTTGGATTTAAGGGGCACCTTCCCCCCCCAAAATCCCCCAAAACACGGCCCTTTTCCCTTACAAAACCAGCCCCTTGGCCGTTGCCCACTTCCTTAAAAACCTACAGGCCCCGAACACAAAACGGCCTTTTCCGAAAAAAACCACCCCGCTTTGGCTGGCAATTGCAGGAGCCCTTCCTCTATAAACCAGCCCGCTTGGCACTGGCCACTTTCATCTGGAACATCGCTACGTGATTTTCGGCCAGCGGCCACCCCAGCCACAGCCCCAAACAAACCCGGCCTTTCCCTGGAAAAAACTGACTGCCCTCTTGGTGAGATTCAGAGCCACTTTCATCAACCTGACTTGGCACTTGCCCTTTCATCTGGAACCATCCTGTGTAGTGGATTTTCAGGAGCCAGCCGCCATCCAGCCACAGCCCAAACAAACTACGGCCTTTTCCCTGAAAAACTCACCCCTCTGGTGCAGATTCAGAGCACTTCCCTACAAACCAGCCGACTTGGCACTGGGCACTTCATCTGGAACCATCCGCGTACGTGGATTTTGGAGCCAGCCGCCACCCCACCACGGCCCGACACAACCACGGCCTTTCCTGGAAAAACTACCCCCGTCTGGCGGCAGAGCAGAGCACTGTTTTCAAACCCCCGACTTGCACTGTGCACCTTTCATCTGGAACCCCGCTACTGGATTTTCGGAGCCAGCCGGCCCTCCCAGCCACAGTCCCAAAAAATACTAGCCCTTTTCCTGAGTAAACTGACCTGCCTCTCTGGCTGGAGATCGACACTTCCTTCAAACACCGATTGGCACTGTGCCACTTCACTGGGAAACCATCCTGCTATCGGGATTTCAGGAGCAGCCGCCACTCCACAAGGCCCCGAACAAAAACACGCCCTTTCCCTGAAAAACACCGCCCCTTCTGGTGGGGATGCAAGCCTTTTTCAACACCCGCTGGCCTGGTGCACTTTCATCTGGGAACCATCGGTATCGGGATTTTCGGGCCAGCCGCCACTCCCAGCCCAGGCCCCAAACAAAACACGGCCTTTCCTGAAAAACTGATGCCCTCTTGGTGGAGATGCGGGCATTGTTATCAACCCGCCGACTGGCACGTTTCCCTTTCATCTGGAAAACCCTCCTGTAACGGGTTTTCAGGAGCCAGCGCCTCCAGCCACACCCGAACACAACAGGCCTTTTCCGGAAAAAACTCAACCCCCCGCTTCTGGCTGGCAATTGCAGGAGCCATTCCCTATCAACCACCGACTGCACTGGTGCCACCTTTCATCGGAACCATCCTGCGTATCGTGATTTTCGGGCCAGCCGCCATCCCAGCAAGCCCCAAAAAATGCCTTTCCCTGGAAAAAACTGACTGCCTCTTGGTGAGATGCGAGCCACTTGTCTATCAACAGCCGACTTGGCACGTGCCCCTTCATTGGAACATCCTGGTACGGGATTTTCAGGAGCCACGCCACTCCACCACAGGCCCAAACAAACTAGGCCTTTTCCCTGGAAAATAGCCCGGGGGGGGGGGGGGGCTCCCCCGCCAAGGCCCCCCAACACAAACCACGGCCTTTTCCCTGGAAAAAAACTCACCTCCCGACTTTTGGCTGGCAGATTGCAGGAGCACTTCCCTATCAAACCAGCCCGACTCGGCACTGGTGCCACTTTCATCTGGGAACCATCCTGCGTATCGTGGATTTTCAGAGCAGCCGCCATCTCCCAGCCACAGGCCCCGAACAAAACCACGGCCCTTTTCCCTGGCAAGAAAACTCAACCCGCCCCGTCTTCTGGCTGGCAGATTGCAGGAGCCACTTGCCTCTATCAAACCAGCCCGACTCGCACTGGTGCCACCTTTCATCTGGAACCATCCTGCGTATCGTGGATTTTCAGGAGCCAGCCGGCCACTCCCAGCCACAGGCCCCGAACACAAACTACGGCCCTTTTCCCTGGAAAAAAACTCACCGCCCGCTTCTGGCTGGCAGATTGCAGGAGCCACTTCCCTCTATCAAACCAGCCCGACTCGCACTGGTGCCACCTTTCAACTGGAACCATCCTGCGTATGTGGATTTTCAGGAGCCAGCCGGCCACTCCCACCACAGGCCCCAAACAAACTACGGCCCTTTTCCCTGGAAGTAAACTGACCTGCCCATCATCTGGCTGCAGATTGCACGAGCCACTTGCCTCTATCAAACCAGCCCGACTTGGCATGTGCCACCTTTCATCTGGGAACCATCCTGCGTATCGTGGATTTTCAGGAGCCAGCCGGCCACTCTCCAGCCACAGCCCCCAAACAAACACGGCCCTTTTCCCTGGATGTAAAACGACCTGCCCATCTCTGGCTGGCAGATTGCAGGAGCCACTTGCCTCTATCAAATCCAGCCCGACTTGGCACCTGTGCCACCTTTCATCTGGAACCATCCTGCGTATCGTGGATTTTCAGGAGCCAGCCGCCACTCCCAGCCACAGGCCCCCGAACACAAACCAGGCCCTTTCCCTGGCAAACAAAACTCACCCGCCCCGCTTCTGGCTGGCAGATTGCAGGAGCACTTCCCCATATCAAACCAGCCCGACTCGGCACTGGTGCCACTTTCATCTGGAACCATCCTGCGTAACGTGGATTTTCAGAGCCAGCCGCCACTCCCAGCCACAGGCCCCCAAACAAAACCACGGCCCTTTCCCTGGAAAAAAACTGACGATGCCCCTCTTCTGGCTGGCAGATGCAGGAGCCACTTCTCTATCAAACCAGCCCACTTGGCACTGGCCACCTTCATCTGGAACCATCCTGCGTATCGTGGATTTTCAGGAGCCAGCCGGCCACTCCCAGCCACAGGCCCCAACACAAACTACGGCCCTTTTCCCTGGAAACAAACTCAACCTGACCCAGCTTCTGGCTGGCAGATTGCAGAGCCACTTGCCTCTATCAAACATCCGACTTGGCACTGGTGCCACCTTTCATCTGGAACCATCCTGCGTATCGTGATTTTCAGGAGCCAGCCGGCCCCTCCCAGCCACAGTCCCAAACAAAACCACGGCCCTTTTCCCTGGAAAAAAAACTGACTGCCCTCATCTGGCTGGCAGATTGCAGGAGCCACTTCCTCATACAACCCGCCCGACTCGGCACTGGTGCCACCTTTCATCTGGGAACCATCCTGCGTATCGTGGATTTTCAGGAGCCAGCCGCCACTCCCAGCCACAGCCCCGAACACAAACCACGGCCCTTTTCTCTGGAAAACAAAACTCAACCGCCCCGCTTCTGGCTGGCAGATTGCAGGAGCCACTTCCCTCTATCAAACCAGCCCGACTCGGCACTGGTGCCACCTTTCATCTGGGAACCATCCTGCGTATCGTGGATTTTCAGGAGCCAGCCGGCCACTCCCAGCCACAGGCCCCAAAAAAACCACGGCCCTTTCCCTGGAAAAAACTGACCGACCCTTTGGCTGGCAGATTGCAGGAGCCACTTCCCCTTAATCAAACCAGCCGAAATTTGGGACTTGCCGACCTTTCATCTGGGAACCACCTGCGTATCGTGGATTTTCAGGAGCCAGCCGGCCACTCCCAGCCACAGGCCCAAACAAAACTAAAGGCCCTTTTCCCCGGAAGTAAAACAGACCGCCCACTTCTGCTGGCAGATTGCAGAACCACTTGGCCTCTTCAAACACCGATTTGCACTGGTGCCACCTTTCATCTGGAACCATCCGGGGTATCGTGGATTTCAGGAGCCAGCCGGCCACTCCCAGCCACAGGCCCCAAACAAACCACGGCCCTTTTTCCCTGGGTAAAACTACCTGCCCGCTTCTGGCTGGCAGATTGCAGGAGCCACTTCCTCTATCAACCACCGACTGGCACTGGTGCCACCTTTCATCTGGGAACCATCCTGCATCGTGGATTTTCAGGAGCCAGCCGGCCACTCCCGCCACAGGCCCCAACAAACCGGCCCTTTCCCTGGAAAAAACTGCCGCCCCTCTTCTGGCTGGCAGATTGCAGGACCACTTCCCCTATTTAAACCAGCCCGACTTGGCACTGGTGCCACCTTTCATCTGGAACCATCCTGCGTATCGTGGATTTTCGGGCCAGCCGGCCACTCCCAACCACAGGCCCCCAAACAAACCACGGCCTTTTCCCCCGGAAAAAAAACTAACCCCCTTTTGGTTAGATGGGGGAGCCACTTTGTCATCAAACCACCGACTTGGCATGTGCCCCTTTCATCTGGGAACCATCCTGTGTAACGTGGATTTTCAGGAGCCAGCCGGCCACTCCCACCACAGGCCCGAACACAAACAAAGGCCCTTTTCCCTGGAAAACAACTCACCACCCACTTTTGGGTGGCAGATTGCAGGGGCCCCTTGCCTCTTCAAACCACCCGCTTGGCACTGGTGCCAACCCTTTTATCTGGAACCATCCGCGTATCGTGGATTTCAGGAGCACCGGCCACTCCCAGCCACAGGTCCCCAAAAAATTCTACGGCCCTTTTCCCCGGATGTAAAACTGACCTGCCCCTCACTGGCTGGGAGATTGCAGGAGCCACTTCCCATATCAAACCCCCCGACTGGCACTGGTGCCACCTTTCATCTGGGAACCATCCTGCGTACGTGGATTTTCAGGAGCCACCGGCCACTCCCCGCCACAAGGCCCCGAACACAAACCAACGGCCCTTTTTCCCCGGAAAAAAACTACGCCCCGCTTCTGGCTGGCAGATGCAGGACACTTTATATCAAACCACCCGAATTGGCACTGGTGCCACCTTTCATCTGGGAACCACCTGCGTATCGTGGATTTTCGGGGCCAGCCGGCCACTCCCAGCCACAGCCCCCAAACAAAACCACGGCCTTTCCCCGGAAAAAAAACTAAGCCCCTCGTGGATGGAGATGCGGAGCCACTTGTCTATCAAACCATCCCCACTTGGCACGGTGCCCCTTTCATCTGGGAACCATCCTGGTAACGTGGATTTTCAGGGGCCAGCCGGCCACCCCAGCCACAGGCCCCGAACACAAACACGGCCCTTTCCCTGGAAAACAAACTCAACCACCCAGCTCTGGCTGGCAGATTGCAGGAGCCACTTGCCTCTATCAAAACACCACTTGGCACTGGTGCCACCTTTCATCTGGGGAAACCCTCCTGGTATCGTGGATTTTTAGGAGCCAGCCGCCACTCCCAGCCAAGCCCCAAACAAATCTCGGCCCTTTTCCCTGGAAGTAAAACGACCTGCCCATCATTTTGGCTGGCAAATTCAGGGGCCACTTGCTCTTCAACCCGCCCGCGGCACGGGGCCACCTTTCATCTTGGGGAAAATCCTGCGTATCGTGATTTTCAGAGCCAGCCGGGCCCCTCCCAGCCACAGGCCCCAAAAAAAACCACGGCCCCCTTTCCTGGAAAAAAACTTCCCCCCTTGGTGGAATGCGGGGGCCACTTTTCCCCCCAAACCCCCCACTGGCCGGGGCCAC
>NW_026993484.1:0-13099 GCF_028769735.1 Zonotrichia leucophrys gambelii
TGCCAGCCAGATGACACGCAGGTCAGTTTTACTTCCAGGGAAAAGGGCCGTAGTTTTGTTTGGGGCCTGTGGCTGGGAGTGCCGGCTGGATCTTGAAAATCCACATACGCAGGATGGTTCCCAGATGAAAGGTGGCAGCGCTGCAAGTCGGGTGGTTTGATAGAGGCAAGTGTCCTGAAATCTGCAGCCAGAAGATGGCAGTCAGTTTTATTCCAGGAAAAAGGGCCGTAGTTTGTTTGTTGACCGTGGCTGGGAGTGGCCGGCTGGCTCTGAAAATCCACGATACGCAGGATGGTTCCCAGACCCAAGGTGGCACCAGTGTCGAGTCGGGCTGGTTTGATAGAGGGAAGTGTCTCCTGCAATCTGCCAGCCAGAAGCGGGGCGGGTGAGTTTTCTTTGCCAGGGAAAAGGGACCTGGTTTGTGTTCGGGGCCTGTGGCTGGGAGTGGCCGGCTGGTTCCTGAAAATCCATGATACGCAGGATGGTTCCCAGATGAAAGGTGGTACCGGTGTCAAGTCTGGCTGGTATGATAGAGGCAAGTGGCTCCTGCAATCTGCAGCCAGAAACGGGGCGGGTGAGTTTTTTTGCCAGGGAAAAGGCCGTGTTTGTGTTCGGGGCCTGTGGCTGGGAGTGGCCGGCTGGCCCTGAAAATCCACATAAGCAGGATGGTCCCAGATGAAAGGTGGCCACAGTGCCAAGTTGGGCTGTTGAGAGAGCCAAGGGTTCCTGCAATCTGCCAGCCAGAGATGGGCAGGTCAGTTTTAATTCAGGGAAAGGGCCGTAGTTTATGTTCGGGGGCCTGTGCTGGAGGGCCGGCAGGCTCTTGAAAATCCACGATACGAAGGATGGTTCCCAGATGAATGTGGCAGCAGTGCATGTCAGCTGGTTTGATTACCAAGGGCCCTGCAATTGCAGCCAGAAGATGGGAGGTCTGTTTTAATTCAGGAAAAGGGCCGTAGTTTTGTTTGGGCCTGTGGCTGGGAGTGGCGGCTGGTCCTGAAAATCCACGTACGCAAATGGTTCCCAGATGAAAGGTGGCACCAGTGCCGAGTCGGGCTGGTTTGATATGGGGAAGTGGCTCCTGCAATCTGCCAGCCAGAAGCGGGGGGTGTGTTTTCTTTGAGAAAAGGGCCGTGGTTTGTGTTCGGGGGCCTGTGGCTGGAGTGGGCCCGGCTGCTCCTGAAAATCCACGATACGCAGGATGGTTCCCATTGAAAGGTGGCACAGTGTCAGTCGGGCTGGTTTGATAGAGGCAAGTGGCTCCTGCAATTGCCAGCCAGAATGGGCATGTCAGTTTTAGTTCCAGAGAAATGGCCGTATTGTTTGGGGGCCTGTGGTGGGAGTGCGCTGCTCCTAAATCCACGATAGGCAGGATGGTTCCCAGAAAAGGTGACATGCAAGTCGGGCTGGTTAGGGAAGTGGCTCCTGCAATTGCCAGCCAGAGCGGGCGGGTGAGTTTTGTTGCCAGGGAAAGGGCGTGGTTTGTGTTGGGGCCTGGGCTGGGAGTGGCGGCTGGCTCCTGAAATCCACGAAGCAGGTGGTTCGTGAGGTGGCCCATGGCCGAGTGGGCGGTTGAAAAGCAAGTGCGAGTCCCAATGAAAGCACATGAGGTGGGTAGTTTTACTTCCAGGAAAGGGCCGTTTGGTTCGGGGCCGTGGTGGAGTGGCCGCTGGCCGAAAATCCGATACGCGGTGGTTCCGTGAAAGGGGCACCAATCAGTCGCGGTGGTTTCCAGGCAATGTCGATTGCAGCCAGAACGGGGGGGAGTTTTTTGAGGGAAAAGGCTGGTTTGTCGGGGGCCGGCTGGGGTGGCGGTGGTCTAATCCAGGAAGCAGGATGGTTCCCGATGAAAGGTGGCAGTGCCAGGGGCTTGAAAGAGCAATGGTTCCTGAATCTGCACCAGTGACGGGCAGGTATTTTATTCCAGGAAAAGGGCTTTGTATTGGGGCCTGTGGCTGGGAGTGCGGTGGCTCCGAAAAGCTGAGGCTGCGGGATGGTTCCCAGATGAAGTGCACGTGCAAGTTGAAGAGGTTACCAGTGCTCGCATTGCAGCCAGTGTGGCAGGCAGTTTACAGTTCAGTGAAAGCCGAGAAGGGCTGGTGATGGGGCCTGTGGCTGAATGGCGGATGGCTCCAATAGAAGAGGTGGTCCCAGATGAAGTGGGTGGTTTGACGCGCATTCAGCAGGGGTTTTCCAGAAGCCGTGTTTTGCTGTGGGAGTGGCCGTGTCTGAACCACATACCATGGTCATAGGCACCGTGCAGGTGGTTGATAGGATGGCTCTGCATCACCAGGGGGATTTTCAGAAAAGGCCTGTTTGTGGTGTGAGGGCGGTGGCTGAAAATCCGATCGTGTCAGAGAAAGGTGCACATGCACGGTTGTGGAAGTGCTCGCACTGCACAGCGGGTGTTTTCAGAAGCGTTTTGGCTGGGGGTGCGCTGCTCCTGAACCACTACAGGTTTCCAGATGAAGTGCACAGTGCCGATGGTGTTTGATAAGTGTCGCAATTCACCGGGGTTTTTAGAAGGCGTTTTGGGCGTGGTGGCTGCCCTAATCCACGACGGAGGTCCCGGAAGGTGCCTCATGGCGTTGAAAGTGCTGAATGCCAGAGGGGTATTTTCAGAAGGCTTTTTGCTGTGGTGCGTGCCTGAAATCACATATGGTGAGGGAAGTGGCTCCTGCAATCTGCCAGCCAGAAGAGGGCGGGTAGTTTTTCTTGCCAGGGAAAAGGGCCTTGGTTTGTGTTCGGGGCCTGTGGCTGGGAGTGGCCGGCTGGCTCCTGAAAATCCACGATACGCAGGATGGTTCCCAGATGAAAGGTGTCACCAGTGCCGAGTCGGGCTGGTTTGATAGAGGCAAGTGGCTCCTGCAATCTGCCAGCCAGAAGCGGCGGTGGTTATTTTTTGCAGGGAAAAGGGCCGTGGTTTGTGTTCGGGGGCCTGTGGCTGGGAGTGGCCGGCTGTCCTGAAAATCCACGATACGCAGGATGGTTCCCAGATGAAAGGTGGCACCAGTGCCGAGTCGGGCTGGTTTGATAGAGGAAGTGGCTCCTGCAATCTGCCAGCCAGAGCGGGCGGTAGTTTTGTTTGCCAGGGAAAAGGGCCGTGTTTGTGTTCGGGGCCTGTGGCTGGGAGTGGCCGGCTGGCTCCTGAAAATCCACGATAGCAGGATGGTTCCCAGATGAAAGGTGGCACCAGTGCCGAGTCGGGCTGGTTGATAGAGGCAAGTGGTCCTGCAATCTGCCAGCCAGAAGAGGGAGGTAGTTTTCTTGCCAGGGAAAGGGCCGTGGTTTGTGTTGGGGGCCTGTGGCTGGGAGTGGCCGGCTGGCTCCTGAAAATCCACGATACGCAGGATGGTTCCCAGATGAAAGTGGCACCAGTGCCAAGTTGGCTGATTGATAGAGCAAGTGGCTCCTGCAATCTGCCAGCCAGATGACGGGCAGGTCAGTTTTACTTCCAGGGAAAAGGGCCGTGTTTGTGTTCGGGGCTGTGGCTGGGAGTGGCCGGCTGGCTCCTGAAAATCCACGATACGCAGGATGGTTCCCAGATGAAAGGTGGCACCAGTGCCAGTCGGGCTGGTTTGATAGAGGCAAGTGGCTCCTGCAATCTGCCAGCCAGAAGGGGCGGTCAGTTTTTTCCAGGGAAAAGGGCCGTGTTTTGTTGGGCCTGTGGCTGGGAGTGGCCGGCTGGCTCCTGAAAATCCACGATACGCAGGATGGTTCCCAGATGAAAGGTGGCACCAGTGCCGAGTCGGGCTGGTTTGATAGAGGAAGTGGCTCCTGCAATCTGCCAGCCAGAAGCGGGCGGTGAGTTTTTTTTGCCAGGGAAAAGGGCCGTGGTTTGTGTTCGGGGGCCTGTGGCTGGGAGTGGCCGGCTGGGTCCTGAAAATCCACGATACGCAGGATGGTTCCCAGATGAAAGGTGGCACCAGTGCCGAGTCGGGCTGGTTTGATAGAGGCAAGTGGCTCCTGCAATCTGCCAGCCAGAATCGGGGCGGGTGAGTTTTGTTTGCCAGGGAAAAGGGCCGTGGTTTGTGTTCGGGGGCCTGTGGCTAGGAGTGGCCGGCTGGCTCCTGAAAATCCACGATACGCAGGATGGTTCCCAGATGAAAGGTGGCACCAGTGCCAAGACGGGCTGCATTGATAGAGGCAAGTGGCTCCTGCAATCTGCCAGCCAGATGACGGGCAGGTCAGTTTTACTTCCAGGGAGAAGGGCCGTAGTTTTTGTTTGGGGGCCTGTGGCTGGGAGTGGCCGGCTGGCTCCTGAAAATCCACGATACGCAGGATGGTTCCCAGATGAAAGGTGGCACCAGTGCCGAGTCAGGCTGGATTGATAGAGGCAAGTGGCTCCTGTAATCTGCCAGCCAGATGACGGGCAGGTCAGTTTTACGTCCAGGGAAAAGGGATGTGGTTTGTGTTCGGGGGGCTGTGGCTGGGAGTGGCCGGCTGGCTCCTGAAAATCCACGATACGCAGGATGGTTCCCAGATGAAAGGTGGCACCAGTGTCAAGTTGGACAGGATGGATATTACCAAGTGGCTGCTGCAATGTGCCAGCCAGATGATGGGCAGGTCAGTTTTACTTCCAGGGAAAAGGGCCGTAGATAATTTTTGTGGACTTGTGGCTGGGAGTGGCCGGCTGGCTCCTGAAAATCCACGATACGCAGGATGGTTCCCAGATGAAAGGTGGCACCAGTGCCGAGTCGGGCTGGTTTGATAGAGTCAAGTGGCTCCTGCAATCTTCCAGCCAGAAGATGGGCAGGTCAGTGTTACTTCCAGGGAACAGGACCGCAGTATTTGTTTGGGGACCTGTGGCTGGGAGTGGCCGGCTGGCTCCTGAAAATCCACGATACGCAGGATGGTTCCCAGATGAAAGGTGGCACCAGTGCCGAGTCGGGCTGGTTTGATAGAGGCAAGTGGCTCCTGCAATCTGCCAGCCAGATGATGGGCAGGTCAGTTTTCTTTGCCAGGGAAAAGGGCCGTGGTTTGTGTTCGGGGGCCTGTGGCTGGGAGTGGCCGGCTGGCTCCTGAAAATCCACGATACGCAGGATGGTTCCCAGATGAAAGGTGGCACCAGTGTCGAGTCGGGCTGGATTGATAGAGGCAAGTGGCTCCTGCAATCTGCCAGCCAGATGACGGGCAGGTCAGTTTTACGTCCAGGGAAAAGGGCTGTGGTTTGTGTTCGGGGGGCTGTGGCTGGGAGTGGCCGGCTGGCTCCTGAAAATCCACGATACGCAGGATGGTTCCCAGATGAAAGGTGGCACCAGTGTCAAGTTGGACAGGATGGATATTACCAAGTGGCTGCTGCAATGTGCCAGCCAGATGATGGGCAGGTCAGTTTTACTTCCAGGGAAAAGGGCCGTAGATAATTTTTGTGGACTTGTGGCTGGGAGTGGCCGGCTGGCTCCTGAAAATCCACGATACGCAGGATGGTTCCCAGATGAAAGGTGGCACCAGTGCCGAGTCGGGCTGGTTTGATAGAGTCAAGTGGCTCCTGCAATCTTCCAGCCAGAAGCGGGGTGGGTTAGTTTTTTTTGCAAGGGAAAAGGGCCGTGGTTTGTGTTCGGGGGCCTGTGGCTGGGAGTGGCCGGCTGGCTCCTGAAAATCCACGATACGCAGGATGGTTCCCAGATGAAAGGTGGCAGCAGTGTCGAGTCGGGCTGGTTTGATAGAGGGAAGTGGCTCCTGCAATCTGCCAGCCAGAGGCGGGGTGGATAATTTTGTTTGCCAGGGAAAAGGGCCGTGGTTTTTGTTCGGGGGCCTGTGGCTGGGAGTGGCCGGCTGGCTCCTGAAAATCCACGATATGCAGGATGGTTCCCAGATGAAAGGTTGCACCAGTGCCGAGTCGGGCTGGTTTGATATGGGGAAGTGGCTCCTGCAATCTGCCAGCCAGAAGCGGAGCGGGTGAGTTTTGTTTGCCAGAGATAAGGGCCGTGGTTTGTGTTCGGGGGCCTGTGGCTGGGAGTGGCCGGCTGGCTCCTGAAAGTCCACGATACGCTGGATTGTTCCCACATGAAAGGTGGCACCAGTGCCGAGTCGTGCTGGTTTGATAGAGGCAAGTGGCTCCTGCAATCTGCCAGCCAGATGAAGGGCAGGTCAGTTTTACTTCCAGGGAAAAGGGCCGTGGTTTGTGTTCGGGGGCCTGTGGCTGGGAGTGGCCGCCTGGCTCCTGAAAATCCACGATACGCAGGATGGTGCCCAGATGAAAGGTGGCACCAGTGCCGAGTCGGGCTGGTTTCATAGAGGGAAGTGGCTCCTGCAATCTGGCAGCCAGAAGCAGGGCGGATGAGTTTTGTTTGCCAGGGAAAAGGGCCGTGGTTTGTGTTCGGGGGCCTGTGGCTGGGAGTGGCCGGCTGGCTCCTGAAAATCCACGATACGCAGGATGGTTCCCAGATGAAAGGTGGCACCAGTGCCGAGTCGGGCTGGTTTGATAGAGTCAAGTGGCTCCTGCAATCTTCCAGCCAGAAGCGGGGTGGGTTAGTTTTTTTTGCAAGGGAAAAGGGCCGTGGTTTGTGTTCGGGGGCCTGTGGCTGGGAGTGGTCGGCTGGCTCCTGAAAATCCACGATACGCAGGATGGTTCCCAGATGAAAGGTTACACCAGTGCCGAGTCAGGCTGGTTTGATATGGGGAAGTGGGTCCTGCAATCTGCCAGCCAGAAGCGGGGCGCGTGAGTTTTGTTTGCCAGAGAAAAGGGCCGTGGTTTGTGTTTGGGGGCGTGTGGCTGGGAGTGGCCGGCTGGCTCCTGAAAATCCACGATACGCACGATGGTTCCCAGATGAAATGTGGCACCAGTGCCAAGTTGGACAGGTTTGATATTACCAAGTGGCTGCTGCAATGTGCCAGCCAGATGATGGGCAGTTCAGTTTTACTTCCAGGGAAAAGGGCCTTAGATTATTTTTGGGGACTTGTGGCTGGGAGAGGCCGGCTGGCCCCTGAAAATCCACAATAGGCTGGATGGCTCCCAGACCCAAGGTGGCAGCAGTGCCAAGTCGGGCTGGTTTGATAGAGGCAAGTGGCTCCTGCAATCTGCCAGCCAGAAGATGGGCAGGTCAGTTTTACTTCCAGGGAAAAAGGCCGAAGTATTTGTTTGGGGACCTGTGGCTGGGAGTGGCCGGCTGGCTCCTGAAAATCTACGATACGCAGGATGGTTCCCAGATGAAAGGTGGCACCAGTGTCGAGTCGGGCTGGTTTGATAGAGGGAAGTGGCTCCTGGAATCTGCCAGCCAGAAGCAGGGCGGGTGAGTTTTCTTTGCCAGGGAAAAGTGCCGTGGTTTGTGTTCGGGGGCCTGTGGCTGGGAGTGGCCGGCTGGCTGCTGAAAATCCATGATACGCAGGATGGTTCCCAGATGAAAGGTGGCACCAGTGCCGAGTCGGGCTGGTTTGATAGAAGCAAGTGGCTCCTGCAATCTGCCAGCCAGAAACGGGGCGGGTGAGTTTTGTTAGCCAGGGAAATGGGCCGTGGTTTGTGTTCGGGTCCTGTGGCTGAGAGTGGCCGGCTGGTGCCTGAAAATCCACGATACGCAGGATGGTTCCCAGATGAAAGGTGGCACCAGTGCCAAGTCAGGCTGGTTTGATATTGCCAAGTGGCTGCTGCAATGTGCCAGCCAGATGATGGGTAGGTCAGTTTTACTTCCAAGGAAAAGGGCCGTAGATTATTTTTGGGGACTTGTGGCTGGGAGTGGCCGGCTGGCCCCTTCAAATCCACAATACGCAGGATGGCTCCCAGACCCAAGGTGGCACCAGTGCCAAGTCGGGCTGGTTTGATAGAGGCAAGTGGCTCCTGCAATCTGCCAGCCAGAAGCGGAGCGGGTGAGTTTTCTTGGCCAGGGAAAAGGGCCGTAGTTTGTGTTCGGGGGCCTGTGGCTGGGAGTGTCTGGCTGGCTCCTGAAAATCCACAATACGCAGGATGGTTCCCAGATGAAAGGTGGCACCAGTGCCATGTCGGGCTGGTTTGATAGAGGGAAGTGGGTCCTGCAATCTGCCAGTCAGATGATGGGCAGGTCAGTTTAAATTCCCGGGAAAAGGGCCGTAGTATTTGTTTGGGGACCTGTGGCTGGGAGTGGCCGGCTGGCTCCTGAAAATCCACGATACACGGGATGGTTCCCAGATGAAAAGTGGCAGAATTGCCAAGTCGGGCTGGTTTGATAGTACCAAGAGGCTCCTGCAATCTGCCAGCCAGAAGATGGGCAGGTCTGCTTTAATTCCAGGGAAAAGGGCCGTGGTTTTTGTTCGGGGGCCTGTGGCTGGGAGTGGCCGGCTGGCTCCTGAAAATCCACGATACGCAGGATGGTTCCCAGATGAAAGGTGGCACCAGTACCGAGTCGGGCTGGTTTGAGAGAGTCAAGTGTCTCCTGCAATCTGCCAGCCAGAAGCGGGGCGGGTGTGTTTTGCGGAGAAAAGAAGAAACCTCACAACTTGTAAAAGTTGTAAAGCCCGGTATGCTTTATTACGACGCGCGCCGGACGCAAGACTCCCCAAAAGGGCATGCGTACCCCTGAAGATTTCAGACCTCCTTTTATCCCCCTTCCAAATGCATATGCATACAGTTTCACAATAAGTTCATACATATTCATCTTGCATGACACTTAGCACTAATTCTTCTTTATCGGAGGAATTCCTAGGTCGGGGGCAGATTGACCTCGTGGTTTTTCTGTTTTTCTTTCTCTGTCTCCTCGCTGTCTCTGGAACGCGGCCTCTCCTTCAGCTTTAGCTCCACAGACCCTTCACCTCTCCCAGACACTTCACCTACTCTGTCTCATTCCCCCCTTTCCTAGGAAATAAGTAAATTCTTTTACTTAAGGAAAATTTCCACGACAATAAGTGTCTTTTAGCGCTTTACCATGTACATTCGACAAAGAGGTTAGTACAGCTATTCGTTGTAGCATCCTACAGTTCCAAATTAACAATATAATAGACAATCCTAAGCTTATCCCAACTAATATTAGTAAAACTACAATGGGTGACACAACTTATCAAAGATTCCATTTTGCAGTTGGTGATCACCCAAAGATCACATCTCACCAGTGATTATCCGTATTTTATTCTTTGTAGAACTCTGGTTATTTCTTTTGTACCATGTTGGACAGTAATTAAGGTTTTCTCTCCACTTTCTCGGATTTCTTTCAAGACTTCTAATAGGTCTTGGTGCTTAATTAATTGTTTTATAAGGGTTCACCCCGATAGGGGTAGGTGGTAGTCTGTGATACATTGTGTAATTGGCTGTAATCAGCTGGTGGGATGTTACTGGTACCAAATACGAAAAATCACACCCAATAATCTTAACAAAATTACAAATACAAATACAGAGATTAGAATGGTTTCTACTAGACAGAATAACATCATTGCTATTAATTTGTACAGCAGCACAAGCAGTTCTCAAACATACACCCTTTTCCAGTATATACGAGCACAGTTTTCTGGTCAGTGACTGGATGAATTTCAAAGTGACAAATACTCTGTTCAGTGTCCAAACACATCCTGGGCATTAGCAGTATTGCTTTCACAAATGAATCCCATTTGTTCTCTAGTAATGCAGGATTCTAAGTTTACTACCTGCCACTTTTCATTCATCTTTTTGTGCCCACACTCTATGTTCTGAAGGATAGAGTGTTGTTTCTTCATGGTTTAATCTTAGGGCAATGATGGGATGGATAACATAAACAGTGGCATTACATAATGTAAGCACAAAGGCAGTGGCCACATTAGAAATAGGATCATAGGTGAAATTCACCATAATCCACCAGGATTAAAACTTCCTTTCAAAATCAATTGCATTATCCCATTCAATTTTCTGAATTTCAGCTGGAAAATTACCTTCACCCCTTTCCTATATGATCAGAGCTGCTGTTGCTTGTATCCATAACTGTGCTTGTATACAACTGAAAGCTAAAGACACATTATCTTGAACTATACTAAGTGCTTCTACTATCAATTTGTGGTCTTGGTCCCCGGCCTGTTCATACTTCTTTACTTTGGCAGTACTTTTGAAATCTGTCACTGGCTAGTTCCTAATGCCAGTAGAGATTACTATAAAGGCTGCTTCAATTTTGTTAGGCTACCTGCTGCAGCAGCCAGTTTATTCATCAGTATTTCTGAATCAATTCTATTTAAAACTCCTAATCTTGTCCCTAATATGCCAGTTAGATGTTTGTTATGGGGAACAGGAACTGCTTTCTGTCCATGATCATCCCTCCCTGCCAGAGGGATGTGCTGGGCTCCTACTACAAATTCAGACACACTTCACAAGTGTATCTGACAGAGGTTTAGGTCATACTTGAGACAGATGTTTGTTCTGAAATGTAGAGACTTCAGGGAATCTTAACTTCTTCTCTCCCTCCAAAGCACCTGATTTCCCAGATGTGTGGCAAGCAGGAATGTCTCTCCTGCTCACCCACCTTGCCCTTAGCTAAGATCAAGCTGTGGACTGTGTTCAGGGCAGAAGATAATGGAGGGGAAATCTTGAGAGAAAAGCCTAAATTCATTGCAGTGCCTCAGAAGAAACTGGGATCAGGTTTCTGCTATTTGAAACACTCAGCACAAAAGTGATGCTCAAAATCCTACAGCCTGCTGCTGAGCTCTGAGGGGGTCTCTCTCTCTCTACCTCTTTTAAGCAGAATCCAACCACCTCAGACTGGGACAATCACTGATCCAAATCTCAGTAGGAAAAGGGATAGCTATAAATAAGGAAAATCACCTTATAAGGCCCCGCTGTGGTAAAAAGTGCAGTGTCCACTTTGAATTCAAATGAAAATCTGACAGTAACTTGAGCTCAAAGGCAGGTCACTTCTACAGGCTGTGTCAGGGTGAAATTACACCAACAGTCTGATTCACTTAGGTCATCACAGACTTCCTGGTGCTCATATACACCAGGGGAGGTTCAGACACTAATTACATCTGGTCTCTCATAAGCCATCCTATTGATGACTAAGCACTTTGCTTTGATTTCTTCTCTTCAGATTCCTTGAAGTGTTTACAGCTCCTGTTCTTGCTATTTTTACTGCTCACATACTTGATTCTCGTGGATTACTACAGTAGATATGTTTAATATAAACCTTCTTTATCTCAAAAGGTTTTCCTATGGATCCAGTATACTGATTAAATGCCAGGGACCAAGGCCATTCAGCATTGCTTTGGGTAGAGGTACTCTCTAGTTCTAAAACTTCAGTTATAATTCCATACAAAACAATTCTGTACACTAAAGTATGAGCTACTCCCGACCGCAATATACTCATTTTGCCCGAATAAGTTTTAGTCTCAGTTCATTGTCTCCTGGTGTCACTCCTGAAGGGGCTTCTGGGCCTTCTTCACTCGAGAGTGATGGATCCAGCATTCTGCTCCTTGATTTTGATTGCAGTGAAGGTGGTGAGAGGTACTTGCAGTGGTCTCTCCCACTGTGGTTCCGAAGTCTTCTCTGTAAGAGACTTAACATATACATCAACCCCAGGCTATCCAACTCCCTGCTCCGAGTTCCAGCCACAAGTTTCTCAATTACTCTGAGCTGTTTGCTTAATGCCACCATGTAAGTGGACATTCTGGACATTCCCCTTGTATTCTATTGTCTTCTATAAGGCATTCCAAAAGGATTCAGCATTCCTTTAGCTCAAAAGGTTTAGTTTGAATTTGCAATAGTGCTAGTGGAAGAGCTTCTTGCCCCAGTCTTACGATTTGCTGCTTAATCAAATGATTCATTCTCTCCCCCTGGCCGCTTGATTGGGGGCAGTATGGGGTGTGAAGTTCTTAATCTATGCCCAGATGGCTACTAATCTGTTGCACTATTTTGGAAATGAAAGGTGATTCTTTATCTGAGGATATTGTGGCTGGAACTCTGAAGCGTGGTATTATCTCTTGTAAAAATGATCTGGTCACCTCTTGAGCTTTGACAGTTCTGGTGGGGAATGTTTCTGGCCACCCTGAAAATGTATCCATTAATACCAGTAAATACTGATACCCCCTTTCCTTGGGAGTTCTGAAAAGTTGATTTGCCACTGCTATACAGGCCCATGGCCTCTCCCAGTCTGACCAAGTTTTGGCCGGGGGTATTTTGAGGTTAGTCTGGAGGCAAGGATCACATTATCAGCTCACCTGAGTGATAGTGGCATATAGATTCCTGACAATGATACAACAGTCCTTTCAATCAGATGTGTGTTCTAGAAAGCCTGTGGGGATTACTACTTCAAAGTCAACACTTCATTCCAGTGCACTCTGTATCACTCGCAGCCTGGTCATTTCGAGAAAGGAGCCACACTCTATAAAAGGCTTTAAGTAATTAGGCCCTAGTGTGTTTTCTAGTGCCCTTCCTTCACTAGTAACCACGAAAATGGGAGGGGATTACTAGCTCTCTTTCAATGGTAGCCCACCCCTTGCAGTTGTACGTTTCTTTTGATTAGTATTATTGTATTATGGCTTACCTTCGAGGAAAATCTGTACCTCACCCTTTGCTGCTTTCTTTGCCTCTCCATCCGCCAGCTCATTTCTTTCCTCCAATTTTAAGCTCACTCTCTGGTGTGCCTTAATATGCCTTTTTCAGGTAGCCGAACTGCTTCCAGCAGCTGGATTGTCTCTTCTTTCCCTGTGAGGTCAGCAGTCCCCTCTCCTTCCAGATGGCTTCATGTGCATGCACAACTCTGAATGCCTTTTGCTGTTTCTAAGGCATGGGTCCATGCATTTATCTCAGCATCCTGTGCAGAGGTACCTGTTGGTAAGGGTCCAGACTCTATTACCTCTCTGCAGGTAGTCACTGTGAACTTTGCAATGTCGCTTTCTTGTCAGGTCTCTGCATCGTCCGGAGGAGTGTCCTTTAAGTCTGGGCGGCTGGAGTAGGTAGCTTCAGTGGTCTCTAGGCAATCATGGTGTACTGCTTCTCCTTGATTCCACTGAGAAAAGAAGCTGGGTTGACAATATTAGTCACCACTATCTCTCCATCATCTTGCTCTACCATGATGGCCTGGTATTTCAGAAACCTCTCTGGTGAAAAGCCAGTGGCCACCCTTTACTTCCAGTACTACAGACACTGTGTGGGACACTAGCACAGTCATTTTTGTCCCAGGATAAACTTGTGTGCCTCTTGAATGTTCAGCACAACTGCTGCTACAGCTCTGAGGCAACC
>NW_026993485.1:0-13093 GCF_028769735.1 Zonotrichia leucophrys gambelii
AGCCGATCGCTGTGCCACCTTTCATCTGGAACCATCTGCGTATCGTGGATTTTCAGGAGCCAGCCGCCACTCCAGCCACAGCCCCCGAACACAAACTACGGCCTTTCCTGGAAAAAACTACCCCCTTCTGGCTGGAGATTGCAGGAGCACTTGCCTCTATCAACAGCCCGACTTGGCACTGGTGCCACCTTTATCTGGGACCATCTGCGTATCTGGATTTTCAGGAGCCAGCCGGCCACTCCAGCCCAGGCCCAACACAAACCACGGCCCTTTCCTGGAATAAAACTACCGCCCTCTTCTGGCTGGCAGATGCAGGACCACTTCTCTCAAACCAGCCCACTGCACTGGTCCCCTTTCATCTGGGAACCATCCTGCGTATCGTGGATTTTCAGGAGCCAGCCGGCCACTCCCAGCACAGGCCCCGAAACAAACCACGGCCCTTTTCCCTGGAAGTAAAACTCTCGCCCGTTCTGGCTGGCAGTTGCAGGAGCCACTTGCCTCTATCAACCAGCCTGACTTGGCATGGTGCCACCTTTTCTGGGAACTCCGTATCGTGGATTTTCAGGAGCAGCGGCCACTCCCAGCCACAGGCCCAAACAAACACGGCCCTTTTCCCTGGAAAAAACTACCCCCTCTCTGGCTGGCAGATTGGAGCCACTTGCTCTATCAAACCAGCCCGACTTGGCATGGTGCCACCTTTCATCTGGGACCATCCTGCGTATCGTGGATTTTCAGGAGCCAGCGGCCACTCCCAGCCAGGCCCCAACACAAACAGGCCCTTTTCCCTGGAATAAAATACCCGCCCTTCTGGCTGGCAGATTGCAGGAGCCACTTGCCTCTATCAAACCAGCCGACTGGGACTGGTGCCACCTTTTTCTGGGAACCATCCTGCGTATCGTGGATTTTCAGGAGCAGCCGGCCACTCCCAGCCACAGGCCCCAAACAAAACACGGCCCTTTCCCTGGAAAAAACTACCTGCCCTTGCTGCAGATTGCGCCATTCTCTACAACACCGACTGGCACTGGTGCCACCTTTCATCTGGGAACATCCTCGTTGGGATTTTCAGGAGCCAGCCCCGCCCACCCCACCACAGGCCCAACCTAGGACCTTCCTGGCACACTTCGCGCGTTCTGGACTGGCAATTCAGACACTTACTTCACGCCACTTCTCTGGCCACCTTGTATCTGGATCATCTGGTATGTGGTTTCAGGGCCAGCCGGCCACCCACCACAGCCCCATAAAACTACGGACCTTTTCTGGATAAAATGACCGCCACTCTGGCTGCAATTGCAGAGCCACTTCCTATAACAGCCACTTGGCACTGGCCACCTTTCATCTGGGACATCCTGCGATGTGGTTTCAGAGCCAGCCGGCCATCCCAGCCACAGGCCCCAAACAAAACACGGCCCTCCTGGAATAAACTGACGCCACTTGGCTGCAGATTGCAGGAGCCACTTGCCTCTATCAAACCAGCCGATGGCATGTGCACCTTGTATTGGACCATCGCGTATCGTGGATTCAGGAGCCAGCCGGCACTCCAGCCACAGGCCCCGAAAAACTACGGCCCTTTCCTGGAAGTAAAATCGCCACTTGGCTGGCAAATTGCAGCCACTTGCATTCAAGCCACCTTTGGCACTGGTGCCATCCGCTTTCGTGGATTTTCAGGTACTAGTTCAGGCCACCCCCCACAGCACACCCAACACAAAACTCGGCCCTTTTCCCTGGAAATGAAAACTGACCCCCGTTCTCTGGCTGGCAGATTGCAGGAGCCACTTGCCTCTATCAATCCAGCCCGACTCGGCACTGGTGCCACCTTCATCTGGGAACCATCCTGCGTATCGTGGATTTTCAGGAGCCAGCCGGCCACTCCCAGCCACAGGCCCCGAAACAAACCTACGGCCCTTTCCCTGGAAGTAAAACTGACCTGCCCGTCTTCTGGCTGGCAGATTGCAGGAGCCACTTGCTCTATCAAACCAGCCCGACTTGGCACTGGTGCCACCTTTCATCTGGGAACCATCCTGCGTATCGTGGATTTTCAGGAGCCAGCCGGCCACTCCCAGCCACAGGCCCCCGAACACAAACCACGGCCCTTTTCCCTGGCAAACAAAACTTACCCACCCCGCTTCTGGCTGGCAGATTGCAGGAGCCACTTGCCTCTATCAAACCAGCCCGACATGCCACTGGTGCCACCTTGGGTCTGGGAGCCATCCTGCGTATTGTGGATTTTCAGGGGCCAGCCGGCCACTCCCAGCCAGAAATCCCCAAATACAAACTACGGCCCCTTTCCCTGGAAGTAAAACTGACCTGCCCAGCTCCTCGCTGGCAAATTGCCGAAAACACTTGGCTCTGTCAAAGTAGCCAAAATTGGCACTGGTGCCACCTTTCATCTGGGAACCATCCTGCGTATCGTGGATTTTCAGGAGCCAGCCGGCCACTGCCAGCCACAGGCCCCCAAACAAATACTACGGCCCTTTTCCCTGGAATTAAAACTGACCTGCCCATCATCTGGCTGGCAGATTGCAGGACCCACTTCCCTCTATCAAACCAGCCCGACTTGGCACTGGTGCCACCTTCGGTCTGGGAGCCATCCAGCGTATTGTGGATTTTCAGGGGCCTGCCGGCCACTCCCAGCCACAAGTCCCCAAAAACAATCTACGGCCCTTTTCCCTAGAAGTAAAACTGACCTGCCCATCATCTGGCTGGCACATTGCAGCAGCCACTTGGTAATATCAAACCAGCCCGACTCGGCACTGGTGCCACCTTTCATCTGGGAACCATCCTGCGTATCGTGGATTTTCAGGAGCCAGCCGGCAACTCCCAGCCACAGGCCCCCAAACACAAACCATGGCCCTTTTCCCTGGCAAAAAAAACTCACCCGCCCCGCTTCTGGCTGGCAGATTGCAGGAGCCACTTGCCTCTATCAATCCAGCCCGACTTGGCACTGGTGCCACCTTGGGTCTGGGAGCCATCCTGCGTATTGTGGATTTTCAGGGGCCAGCCGGCCACTCCCAGCCAGAAGTCCCCAAATACAAACTACGGCCCTTTTCCCTGGAATTGAAACAGACCTGCCCATCTTCTGGCTGGCAGATTGCAGGAGCCACTTGGTACTATCAAACCAGCCCGACTTGGCACTGCTGCCCCTTTTCATCTGGGCACCATCCTGCGTTTCGTGGATTTTCAGGAGCCAGCCGGCCACTCCCAGCCACAGGCCCCCAAACACAAACTACGGCCCTTTTCCCTGGAAGCAAAACTGACCTGCCCGTCATCTGGCTGGCAGATTGCAGGAGCCACTTCCCCATATCAAACCAGCCCGACTCGGCACTGGTGCCACCTTTCATCTGGGAACCATCCTGCGTATCGTGGATTTTTAGGAGCCAGCCGGCCACTCCCAGCCAGAAGTCCCCAAATAAAAACTACGGCCCTTTTCCCTGGAAGTAAAACTGACCTGCCCATCTTCTGGCTGGCAGATTGCAGGAGCCACTTGCCTCTATCAAACCAGCCCGACTCGACACTGGTGCCACCTTTCATCTGGGAACCATCCTGCGTATCGTGGATTTTCAGGAGCCAGCCGGCCACTCCCAGCCACCGGCCCCCGAACACAAACTACGGCCCTTTTCCCTGGAAGTAAAACTGACCTGCGTGTCATCTGGCTGGCAGATTGCAGGAACCACTTGGCTCTCTTAAACCAGCCCAACTTGGCACTGCTGCCACCTTTCATCTGGGAACCATCCTGCGTATCGTGGATTTTCAGGAGCCAGCCGGCCACTCCCAGCCACAGGCCCCCGAACACAAACCACGGCCCTTTTCCCTGGTAAACAAAACTCACCCGCCCCGCTTCTGGCTGGCAGATTGCAGGAGCCACTTCCCTCTATCAAACCAGCCTGACTCGGCACTGGTGCCACCTTTCATCTGGGAACCACCCTGTGCATCGTGGATTTTCAGGAGCCAGGCGGCCACTCCCAGCCACGTCTCCAAACAAATACTACGGCCCTTTTCCCTGGAATTAAAACTGACCTGCCTATCATCTGGCTGGCAGATTGCAGGAGCCACTTGCCTCTATCAAACCAGCCCGACTTGGCACTGGTGCCACCTTTCATCTGGGAACCATCCTGCGTATCGTGGATTTTCAGGAGCCAGCCGGCCACTCCCAGCACCAGGCCCCCAAACACAAACTACGGCCCTTTTCCCTGGAAGTAAAACTGACCTGCCCGTCATCTGGCTGGCAGATTGCAGGAGCCACTTGCCTCTATCAATCAAGCCAGACTCGGCACTGGTGCCACCTTTCATCTGGGAACCATTCTGAGTATCGTGGATTTTCAGGAGCCAGCCGGCCACTCCCAGCCACAGGGCCCCTAACACAAACCACGGCCCTTTTCCCTGGTAAACAAAACTCACTCGCCCCGCTTCTGGCTGGCAGATTGCAGGAGCCACTTGCCTCTATCAAACCAGCCCGACTCGACACTGGTGCCACCTTTCATCTGGGAACCATCCTGCGTATCGTGGATTTTCAGGAGCCAGCCGGCCACTCCCAGCCACCGGCCCCCGAACACAAACTACGGCCCTTTTCCCTGGAAGTAAAACTGACCTGCGTGTCATCTGGCTGGCAGATTGCAGGAGCCACTTGCCTCTATCAATCCAGCCCGACTCGGCACTGGTGCCACCTTTCATCTGGGAACCATCCTGCGTATCGTGGATTTTCAGGAGCCAGCCGGCCACTTCCAGCCACAGGCCCCCTAACACAAACCACGGCCCTTTTCCCTGGCAAACAAAACTCACCCGCCCCGCTTCTGGCTGGCAGATTGCAGGAGCCACTTCCCCATATCAAACTAGCCCGACTCGGCACGGGTGCCCCCTTTCATCTGGGAACCATCCTGCGTATCGTGGATTTTCAGGAGCCAGCCGGCCACTCCCAGCCACAGGCCCCCGAACACAAACTATGGCCCTTTTCCCTGGAAGTAAAACCTACCTGCGTGTCATCTGGATGGCAGATTGCAGGAGCCACTTGCCTCTATCAATCCAGCCACTCTTGGCACTGGTGCCACCTTTCATCTGGGAACCATCCTGCGTATCGTGGATTTTCAGGAGCCAGCCGGCCACTCCCAGCCACAGGCCCCCAAACACAAACCACGTCGCTTTTCCCTGGCAAAAAAAAACTCACCCGCCCCGCTTCTGGCTGGCAGATTGCAGGAGCCACTTCCCTCTATCAAACCAGCCCGACTTGGCACTGGTGCCACCTTGGGTCTGGGAGCCATCCAGCGTATTGTGCATTTTCATGGGGCAGGCGGCCACTCCCAGCCACAAGTCCCCAAAAACAATCTACGGCCCTTTTCCGTGGAAGTAAAACTGACTTGCCCATCTTCTGGCTGGCAGATTGCAGGAGCCACTTGCCTCTATCAAACCAGCCCGACTCGACACTGGTGCCACCTTTCATCTGGGAACCATCCTGCGTATCGTGGATTTTCAGGAGCCAGCCGGACACTCCCAGCCACCGGCCCCCGAACACAAACTACGGCCCTTTTCCCTGGAAGTAAAACTGACCTGCGTGTCATCTGGCTGGCAGATTGCAGGAGACACTTGCCTCTATCAATCCAGCCCGACTCGGCACTGGTGCCACCTTTCATCTGGGAACCATCCTGCGTATCGTGGATTTTCAGGAGCCAGCCGGCCACTTCCAGCCACAGGCCCCCTAACACAAACCACGGCCATTTTCCCTGGCAAACAAAACTCACCCGCCCCGCTTCTGGCTGGCAGATTGCAGGAGACACTTCCCTCTATCAATCCAGCCCGACTCGGCACTGGTGCCACCTTTCATCTGGGAACCATCCTGCATATCGTGGATTTTCAGGAGCCAGCCGGCCACTCCCAGACACAGGTCCCCAAACAAATACTACGGTCCTTTTCCCTGGAAGTAAAACTGACCTGCCCGTAATCTGGCTGGCAGATTGCAGGAGCCACTTCACTCTATCAATCCAGCCCGACTCGGCACTGGTGCCACCTTTCATCTGGGAACCATCCTGCGTATCGTGGATTTTCAGGAGCCAGCCGGCCACTCCCAGCCACAGGCCCCAGAAAACAATCTACGGCCCTTTTCCCTGGCAAACAAAACTAACCCACCCCGCTTCTGGCTGGCAGATTGCAGGAGCCACTTGACTCTATCAAACCAGCCCGACTCGACACTGGTGCCACCTTTCATCTGGGAACCATTCTGCGTATTGTGGATTTTCAGGAGCCAGCCGGCCACTCCCAGCCACAGGCCCACAAACATAAAACACGGCCCCTTTCCCTGGAATTAAAACTGACCTGCCCATCTTCTGGCTGGCAGATTGCAGGAACCACTTGGCTCTCTCAAACCAGCCCAACTTGGCACTGCTGCCACCTTTCATCTGGGAACCATCCTGCGTATCGTGGATTTTCAGGAACCAGCCGGCCACTCCCAGCCACAGCCCCCGAACACAAACCATGGCCCTTTCCCTGGCAAACAAAAATTACCCACCCCGCTTCTGGCTGGCAGATTGCAGGATCCACTTGCCTCTATCACTCCACTCCGACTCGGCACTGGTGCCACCTTTCATCTGGGAACCATCCTGCGTATCGTGGATTTTCAGGAGCCAGCCGGCCACTCCCAGACACAGGTCCCCAAACAAATACTACGGTTCTTATCCCTGGAAGTAAAACTGACCTGCCCGTCATCTGGCTGGCAGATTGCAGGAGGCACTTGCCACTATCAATCCAGCCCAACTCGGCACTGGTGCCACCTTTCATCTGGGAACCATCCTGTGTATCGTGGATTTTCAGGAGCCTGCCGGCCACTCCCAGCCACAGGCCCCCGAACACAAACCACGGCCCTTTTCCCTGGCAAAGAAAACTCACCCACCCCGCTTCTGGCTGGCAGATTGCAGGAGCCACTTCCCCATATCAAACTAGCCCGACTCGGCACGGGTGCCCCCTTTCATCTGGGAACCATCCTGCGTATCGTGGATTTTCAGGAGCCAGCCGGCCACTCCCAGCCACAGGCCCCCAAACACAGAGTACGGCCCCTTTCCCTGGAATTAAAACTGACCTGCCCACCTTCTGGCTGGCAGATTGCAGGAACCACTTGCCTCTCTCAAACCAGTCCGACTTGGCACTGGTGCCACCTTGGGTCTGGGAGCCATCCAGCGTATTGTGGATTTTCAGGGGCCTGCCGGCCACTCCCAGCCACAAGTCCCCAAAAACAATCTACGGCCCTTTTCCCTGGAAGTAAAACTGACCTGCCCATCATCTGGCTGGCACATTGCAGCAGCCACTTGGTAATATCAAACCTGTCCAACTTGGCACTGGTGCCACCTTTCATCTGGGAACCATCCTGCGTATCGTGGATTTTCAGGAGCCAGCCGGCCACTCCCAGCCACAGGCTCCCGAACACAAACCACGGCCCTTTTCCCTGGCAAAAAAAAATTACCCGCCCCGCTTCTGGCTGGCAGATTGCAGGAGCCACTTGCCTCTATCAAACCAGCCCGACTTGGCACTGGTGCCACCTTGGGTCTGGGAGCCATCCTGCGTATTGTGGATTTTCAGGGGCCAGCCGGCCACTCCCAGCCAGAAGTCCCCAAATACAAACTACGGCCCTTTTCCCTGGAATTGAAACAGACCTGCCCATCTTCTGGCTGGCAGATTGCAGGAGCCACTTGGTACTATCAAACCAGCCCGACTTGGCACTGCTGCCCCTTTTTATCTGGGAACCATCCTGCGTATCGTGGATTTTCAGGAGCCAGCCGGCCACTCCCAGCCACAGGCCCCCAAACACAAACTACGGCCCTTTTCCCTGGAAGCAAAACTGACCTGCCCGTCATCTGGCTGGCAGATTGCAGGAGCCACTTGCCTCTATCAAACCAGCCCGACTTGGCACTGCTGCCACCTTGGGTCTGGGAGCCATCCTGCGTATCGTGGATTTTCAGGAGCCAGCCGGCCACTCCCAGCCACAGGCCCCCAAACACAAACTACGGCCCCTTTCCCTGGAATTAAAACTGACCTGCCCATCTTCTGGCTGGCAGATTGCAGGACCCACTTGGCTCTCTCAAACCAGCCCAACTTGGCACTGCTGCCACCTTTCATCTGGGAACCCTCCTGCGTATCGTGGATTTTCAGGAACCAGCCGGCCACTCCCAGCCACAGGCCGCCGAACACAAACCACGGCCCTTTTCCCTGGTAAACAAAACTCACCCGCCCCGCTTCGGGCTGGCAGATTGCAGGAGCCACTTCCCTCTATCAAACCAGCCTGACTCGGCACTGGTGCCACCTTTCATCTGGGAACCACCCTGTGCATCGTGGATTTTCAGGAGCCAGGCGGCCACTCCCAGCCACGTCTCCAAACAAATACTACGGCCCTTTTCCCTGGAATTAAAACTGACCTGCCTATCATCTGGCTGGCAGATTGCAGGAGCCACTTGTCTCTATCAAACCAGCCCGACTTGGCACTGGTGCCACCTTTCATCTGGGAACCATCCTGCGTATCGTGGATTTTCAGGAGCCAGCCGGCCA
Organism: Zonotrichia leucophrys gambelii; assembly: GCF_028769735.1. Taxonomy (NCBI): domain Eukaryota; kingdom Metazoa; phylum Chordata; class Aves; order Passeriformes; family Passerellidae; genus Zonotrichia; species Zonotrichia leucophrys. Next base: position 8,521 of record NW_026993485.1, read on the forward strand.
CACCTAGGCCCAGGCCCCCAAACACAAACTACGGCCCTTTTCCCTGGAATTAAAACTGACCTGCCCATCATCTGGCTGGCAGATTGCAGCAGCCGCTTGGTAATATCAAACCTGCCCGACTTGGCACTGGTGCCACCTTTCATCTGGGAACCATCCTGCCTATCGTGGATTTTCAGGAGCCAGCCAGCCACTCCCAGCTTAAGGCCCCCGAACAAAAACCACGGCCCTTTTCCTGGAAGTAAAACTGACCTGCCCATCTTCTGGCTGGCAGATTGCAGGAGCCACTTGCCTCTATCAAACCAGCCCGACTCGACACTGGTGCCACCATTCATCTGGGAACCATCCTGCGTATCGTGGATTTTCAGGAGCCAGCCGGCCACTCCCAGCCACCGGCCCCCGAACACAAACTACGGCCCTTTTCCCTGGAAGTAAAACTGACCTGCGTGTCATCTGGCTGGCAGATTGCAGGAGCCACTTGCCTCTATCAATCCAGCCCGACTCGGCACTGGTGCCACCCTTCATCTGGGAACCATCCTGCGTATCGTGGATTTTCAGGAGCCAGCCGGCCACTTCCAGCCACAGGCCCCCGAACACAAACCACGGCCCTTTTCCCTGGCAAACAAAACTCACCCGCCCCGCTTCTGGCTGGCAGATTGCAGGAGACACTTCCCTCTATCAATCCAGCCCGACTCGGCACTGGTGCCACCTTTCATCTGGGAACCATCCTGCATATCGTGGATTTTCAGGAGCCAGCCGGCCACTCCCAGACACAGGTCCCCAAACAAATACTACGGTCCTTTTCCCTGGAAGTAAAACTGACCTGCCCGTAATCTGGCTGGCAGATTGCAGGAGCCACTTGCCTCTATCAATCCAGACCGACTCGGCACTGGTGCCACCTTTCATCTGGGAACCATCCTGCGTATCGTGGATTTTCAGGAGCCAGCCGGCCACTCCCAGCCACAGGCCCCAGAAAACAAACTACGGCCCTTTTCCCTGGAAGTAAAACTGACCTGCCCGTCATCTGGCTGGCAGATTGCAGGAGCCACTTGCCTCTATCAATCAAGCCCGACTCGGCACTGGTGCCACCTTTTATCTGGGAACCATTCTGAGTATCGTGGATTTTCAGGAGCCAGCCGGCCACTCCCAGCCACAGGGCCCCTAACACAAACCACGGCCCTTTTCCCTGGCAAAGAAAACTCACCCGCCCCGCTTCTGGCTTGCAGATTGCAGGAGACACTTCCCTCTATCAAACCAGCCCGACTCGGTTCTGGTGCCACCTTTCATCTGGGAACCATCCTGCGTATCGTGGATTTTCAGGAGCCAGCCGGCCACTCCCAGCCACAGGCCCCCGAACACAAACCACGGCCCTTTTCCCTGGCAAACAAAACTCACCCGCCCCGCTTCTGGCTGGCAGATTGCCGGAAACACTTGCCTCTATCAATCCAGCCCGACTCGGCACTGGTGCCACCTTTCATCTGGGAACCATCCTGCGTATCGTGGATTTTCAGGAACCAGCCGGCCACTCCAGCCACAGGCCCCCGAACACAAACCACGGCCCTTTTCCCTGGCAAACAAAACTCACCCGCCCCGCTTCTGGCTGGCAGATTGCAGGAGCCACTTCCCTCTATCAAACCAGCCCGACTTGGCACTGGTGCCACCTTGGGTCTGGGAGCCATCCAGCGTATTGTGCATTTTCATGGGGCAGGCGGCCACTCCCAGCCACAAGTCCCCAAAAACAATCTACGGCCCTTTTCCGTGGAAGTAAAACTGACCTGCCCATCATCTGGCTGGCACATTGCAGCAGCCACTTGGTAATATCAAACCTGCCCGACTTGGCACTGGTGCCACCTTTCATCTGGGAACCATCGCGCGTATCGTGGATTTTCAGGAACCAGCCGGCCACTCTCAGCCACAGGCCCCCGAACACAAACCACGGCCCTTTTCCCTGGAAGTAAAACTGACTTGCCCATCTTCTGGCTGGCAGATTGCAGGAGCCACTTGCCTCTATCAAACCAGCCCGACTCGACACTGGTGCCACCTTTCATCTGGGAACCATCCTGCGTATCGTGGATTTTCAGGAGCCAGCCGGCCACTCCCAGCCACCGGCCCCGAACACAAACTACGGCCCTTTTCCCTGGAAGTAAAACTGACCTGCGTGTCATCTGGCTGGCAGATTGCAGGAGCCACTTGCCTCTATCAATCCAGCCCGACTCGGCACTGGTGCCACCTTTCATCTGGGAACCATCCTGCGTATCGTGGATTTTCAGGAGCCAGCCGGCCACTTCCAGCCACAGGCCCCCGAACACAAACCACGGCCATTTTCCCTGGCAAACAAAACTCACCCGCCCCGCTTCTGGCTGGCAGATTGCAGGAGACACTTCCCTCTATCAATCCAGCCCGACTCGGCACTGGTGCCACCTTTCATCTGGGAACCATCCTGCATATCGTGGATTTTCAGGAGCCAGCGGCCACTCCCAGACACAGGTCCCCAAACAAATACTACGGTCCTTTTCCCTGGAAGTAAAACTGACCTGCCCGTAATCTGGCTGGCAGATTGCAGGAGCCACTTGACTCTATCAATCCAGCCCGACTCGGCACTGGTGCCACCTTTCATCTGGGAACCATCCTGCGTATCGTGGATTTTCAGGAGCCAGCGGCCACTCCCAGCCACAGGCCCCCGAACAAAAACTACGGCCCTTTTCCCTCGAAGTAAAACTGACCTGCCGTCATCTGGCTGGCAGATTGCAGGAGCCACTTGCCTCTATCAATCCAGCCAGTCTTGGCACTGGTTCCACCTTTCATCTGGGAACCATCCTGCGTATCGTGGATTTTCAGGAGCCAGCCGGCCACTCCCAGCCACAGGCCCCGAACACAAACCACGGCCCTTTTCCCTGGCAAAAAAAACTCACCCGCCCCGCTTCTGGCAGGCAGATTGCAGGAGCCACTTCCCTCTATCAAACCAGCCCGACTTGGCACTGGTGCCGCCTTGGGACTGGGAGCCATCCAGCGTATTATGCATTTTCATGGGCAGGCGGCCACTCCCAGCCACAAGTCCCCAAAAACAATCTACGGCCCTTTTCCGTGGAAGTAAAACTGACTTGCCCATCCTCTGGCTGGCAGATTGCAGGAGCCACTTTCCTCTATCAAACCAGCCCGACTCGACGCTGGTGCCACCTTTCATCTGGGAACCATCCTGCGTATCGTGATTTTCAGGAGCCAGCCGGACACTCCCAGCCACGGCCCCCGAACACAAACTACGGCCCTTTTCCCTGGAAGTAAAACTGACCTGCCGTCATCTGGCTGGCAGATTGCAGGAGACACTTGCCTCTATCAATCCAGCCCGACTCGGCACTGGTGCCACCTTTCATCTGGGAACCATCCTGCGTATCGTGGATTTTCAGGAGCCAGCATGCCACTTCCAGCCACAGGCCCCCGAACACAAACCACGGCCCTTTTCCCTGGCAAACAAAACTCACCCGCCCCGCTTCTGGCTGGCAGATTGCAGGAGACGCTTCCCTCTATCAATCCAGCCCGACTCGGCACTGGTGCCACCTTTCATCTGGGAACCATCCTGCGTATCGTGGATTTTCAGGAGCCAGCCGGCCACTCCCAGACACAGGTCCCCAAACAAATACTACGCTCCTTTTCCCTGGAAGTAAAACTGACCTGCCCGTAATCTGGCTGGCAGATTGCAGGAGCCACTTGCCTCTATCAATCCAGACCGACTCGGCACTGGTGCCACCTTTCATCTGGGAACCATCCTGCGTATCGTGGATTTTCAGGAGCCAGCCGGCCACTCCCGGCCACAGGCCCCAGAAAACAAACTACGGCCCTTTTCCCCGAAGTATAACTGACCTCGTGTCATCGGCTGGCAGATTGCAGGAGACCTTGCCTCTATCAATCCAGCCCGACTCGGCACTGGTGCCACCTTCATCTGGGAACCATCCTGCGTATCGTTTGGGTTTTCAGGAGCCAGCATGCCACTTCCAGCCACAGGCCCCTAACACAAACCACGGGCCCTTTTCCTGGCAAACAAAACTCACCCGCCCCGCTTCTGGCTGGCAGATTGCAGGGGACACTTCCCTCTATCAATCCAGCCAACTCGGCACTGGTGCCACCTTTCATCTGGGAACCATCCTGCATATCGTGGATTTTCAAAAGGGGCCACCGGCCACTCCCAGACACAGGGCCCCAAACAAATACTACGGTCCTTTTCCCTGGAAGTAAAACTGACCTGCCCCTAATCTGGTGGCAGATTGCAGGAGCCACTTCACTCTAATCAATCCAAGCCCGATCGGGACTGGTGCCACCCTTTTATCTGGGAACCATCCTGCGTATTGTGGATTTTCAGGAGCCAGCCGGCCACTCCCAGCCACAGGCCCCCGAACACAAACCACGGGCCCTTTTCCCTGGTAAAACAAACTCACCCCCCCCGCTTCTGGCTGGCAGATTGCAGGAGCCACTTCCCTCTATCAAACCAGCCCACTTGGCACTGGTGCCGCCTTGGGACTGGAGCCATCCACGTATTGGATTTATGGGGCAGGCGGCCCCCTCCCACCACAGTCCCCAAAAA
>NW_026993486.1:0-13085 GCF_028769735.1 Zonotrichia leucophrys gambelii
TTGGACAAGACCCCCGCCCTGGGAGGGAAAAATTTTTTTTTTTCCAGCCCGTCCCCCTCCCCCGGAAAACCCCCCCAGGGGTGCCAATTTTTTTTAATTTTTTTTTTCTTTTTCCTTTTCTTTTTTCTATTAAAAGTAAAAAGGAAACCCCCCATCTTTTTGAAAAACCCCCCCTCTCGAGCCCCCTTCCCCTGCTTTTTCCCCCCAAAATCCCCCCCCAAATGAGGCCCCAGAGTTTCCCCCTGTTTAAAACCGTAAAAGTGCTCAAAGTGGGGTTGAGGCCCCCTGGGGTTTTCCTGGACAAAAAGGGGCGGTTTTTTTTTCTAGGGGAAGGGGAAAAAAAAACAAAAGCCCCGGGTTTTTTTTTTAAGGCAGTTTTTTTAGAGGGAAAATCCCCCCCCCGGGGCCCCCAAAAAAAGCCAGAACCCCCCCCTCCCGTCCTTTTTCAGCTTTTTGCCCCGAAAGCAAACCCTTTTTGGGTATTTTTTTGGGGATTTTTTTTTTGGGGGGAAAAAACCCCCTTTTCCCGCCAAAGAAAATGGGGGCCCCGCCCCCGGGAAAAAAACAGTTCTCCACGGGGAAGGGAAAAAGGGGGGGAAAAACCCCATTTTTTTTTTAAAGGGTTTAAAAATTAAAAGGCAGCCCCCCCAAAGGGGGCCCTTTTAAAGGCCCCAAACCCCCCAAAAAACCCCTTTTCCCCCTTTGGAAAAAAAATTTTGGTTTTTGGGACAAAAAAACCTTGGGTTTGAAAAGAGGTTTTTTTTTTTTGGGAAAAGGGCCCAAATTTCCCCTTTTTTTTTCCCAAAGGGAAACCCGGGGAAAAGGGGGGGACAATTTTCTTTTTCCATTTTGGAAAAGGGGAAAAAAAACAGAGCCCCAGGTTTTTTTTAAAGGGAAAATGGAAAGGGGTGGCCCCCCAGGAAGCCCCAAAGGGAAAAACCTTTAAAAAGTCCTGGCATCTTTTTTTCTGGGAGCCCGTTCCCCCCTTTGGAATTAAAAAAAAATTTTGGGGGCCCGGAATTTTTCCCCAAATTTTGGGGTAAAGGGCATTTTGGGGCTCGAAAAATTTTTTTTTGCATGGAAAAAAAGCTTGGCTGCTTTAATGTTTTTTTTAAGGCAAAATGAAAAGGGGCCCCCCCCCAAAAGTCAAGGGGCCCCCTTTCCAGAGCTCTCTGTTTCTGGCAGGGTTTTTTATTTTGGGGCCCAAACTTTTGGAAAAATTATTCAAAAATGGAGGAAAAAAATCCCAAAAAACATCCCCTGAACCCCCGGAGGAGGAGATTTTTTTTTCCCACCCGGGGAAAGGAAAAACACAGAACTCCCCCGGGCTAGAAAGAGAAGCAACTTCAACAAAATTCCCCAAAGGGCAGCTGGGGCCCTCCCCGGCCAAACCAACCCCCAAAATTTTCCCTGTTTTTTTTTGGATCCCCCCGGGCCCCCCCCGCACCCCTCACAATTGGGGCCCCTTTTGGGGGCCCCCCTAAATAAAAACAAAAAAGTTTCCCCTTTGGGTTTTCCCTAAGGCCCCGGGAATTTCCAAAAAAACGGTCCCCCAAACCTTTGGGGTCCCCCAGGGCACCAGGCCCCCCCTTTTTTTCCCCAAAAGGGCCCCCGGGGCCCAAAAAAAGTTTAACCCCCTTCCCCTGGGGGGCAAATGGGCCTTTGGGGTTTTTTTTTTGGTCCCCGGTCCCCCAAAAGGGCCCTTTTGGGTTTCCCAGGGGGGGGGCTGGGGCACCCCCCCCCCTTTTTTCCCCCCTGGGGGATTTAGGGGCCCCCGAAAAATTTTAAATTCCTTTTCCCCCAAAAGGCCCTTTCCCCCCCCCCCAAAAAAACTCCCCGGTTCCCCAAAAGGCCCCCCCAACCCCAAAACCCCCCCCTCAAAAACCAAAAAAGGGGTTTTGGTTTTCCGGCCCCCCCAATTTCACCCCGGGGGCCCCCCAAAAATTTCCCCCAAACCCTGAAGGTTTTAAAAGGGCCCCCCCTTTTTAAAAAACCCCCCGGGCCTTTTTTCCCTTTTTTAGATTTTTTATGAATTTTTTTCATTTCCCCCCCCTGTTCCCCTTGGTTTAGAGAAAAAATTCCCCCCCGGTCCCCCCCAAAACCCCCAAAAGCCGAATTCCCCCCTTTTTTTTTCCCTTTAACCCCTGCCCTGCCAATTTAACCCCCTTTTTAAAAAAAAGGCCCCTATTTTTTCCCCCAAAATCCCCCCTTGGGGTTTTTTTTAATGGGCCCCCCAAAAGGGGGCCCCCTTTAATTTGGTTTCCCTGGTTTTTTTTTTTTTTTTTTTTTAAGGGGGCCCCCCCGAATTTTCCCCCCCCCCCCCATGGGGTTTTTTTTCCCCCTCATTAATCAAAAAAAAAAAGTCCCTTGTTGGCCCCCCAGTGTGTAAAAAAAAAATTCCCTTGGGTTCCCCCCGGGCCCCCTCCCCCCCCAACCTCTCAAATTTTTCCCCCCCCTCGGTTTTTCCCCAAACCCCTTTAAAAGGGGCCCCCCCAAAAACCTCAAACCCCCCCCAAAAAATTTTTTTTTTGCAATTTCCCCCTTTTTAAAATTTTTTCCCCCTAAAAGGCCCCCCCAAAAACCCCCCAAAATCCCCCCGGGCCAAAAAACCCCCAAAAAAAAAAATTCAAACCCCGCCCCTTTTTTCCCCATTTTTCCCCCCTTTTCCCCTTTTTTCCCCAAAAACCCCCAAATTTCAAAAAAGGGGAAAGCCCTTTTTCCCCTTTTTTTTGGGGGGGTTTTTAAAAAAGGGGGCCCCAACCGTCCCCCCACTCCCAGCCCCCCCTCCCCCAGGAGGTTTCGTCCCCCCCTTTTCCCCCCCCCCCCTTTTTTCCCGTCCCCCCCCCCCCGTCCCCCCCCCCCCCCCCCTTTTCCCCCACCCAAAGGGCCCCGGGGGCCGGGCCCGGGCCCCGGGACTTTGGGGGGGTGGCCGGAAAAAAAAAAAACCGGCCCCTTTTCCCCCCCCCCTTTTCCCCCCCCCGCTCCCCAAAGGGGTTTTTTTTCCCGCCAAAATTTCCCCCCCCAAAACCCCAAAAAAAAAAGGGGCCCCCACCCCCCAAATAAACCCCCCCCCCCGAACCCCGGGCCCCCCCCCCCCCCCCTTTTCTCCCCAAAACCCCGCCCCAAAAGAAAAAAAAGGGTTTTTAGGGTTTGTTTTTTAGCCCCGCCCCCCCGGGGGGCAGGCAGGAAGCGCGCCGGTTTTTCCCCCCGGGGGGGGTTTTCCGGCCCCCTTTTTTTAAAAAATTTTTCCCCCCCCAAACCCTTTAAAAAATTTTCCCCCCTTGGGGCCTTTTTTTTTTTCCGGAAAAAGGTGGGTTTTTTTTTTGGTGTAAAATTTTGGGGGAACCCCCAGTTTGGGTTTTTTTTGGGGGTTCCGGCGCCCCCGGCACCGGGAAAAAATTGATTTTTAAAATAAAAAAGCCCCAAAATTTTTTTCCCCGCAAAAAAAATTTTTTGAAGTGAATAAAACAAAAAAGAAAATTTGGTTTTGTATAATCTTGGTTGAAAAAATTCCCAAAACTGCAGAAAAATAATTAGGAAAAAAATTTAAAAGCCTGAGCTTTGTGCATTGTTTTTAAGGCCCCCCAACAGGTTTTTTTATTTTAAATAAGCAAGCACTGGTTTAAACCCAAAGGTCCTGTGCTTATAGGTTGGATGGAACTACTGTCAATATGCTTTTCCCTTTGTGGGATTGACAAAAAAACTTTTAAAGGAAGTTGTAAAATTGAGTTCTTTGTCTTCTGCCAAGGCAGAGCTGCTGGATAAAAATCCCATTCTCAAACCGTGTAATGAGAACTGATGCTGGAAAAAATAAACAGCTCGAGACACGTTCCTCAGCTCCGTCCCTGTTGTGATTTGTAACGTGGCCCCCAGCCAGCAATAGGTGAGTTCATGGGACCTTGATTAGCAGACTTGAAATGTTTTTCAAAAAGTCCCTGAACACTAATCAAAAAGAATTAAAACCACACAGGAAAGAATTTACAGTGCCCCAACACACCCCCTGTTGCTGCGCTGCGAAATAAATCAACTGACAGAGGCCATCACAGAAATTGCCTCTGAAAAACTAATCAAATGAAGAAATCCCCCGGAGAAAGGGAAAAAACAAGAATTTTATTGGACTTACCCATTGTTTTCCTGAGATTCAGCAGCAAAGGGAGATGGTCAGAGGTTTTTTTCCACTGCTGCTGATCCCAGCTGGACCCACCTGGGCCCCCCCCCAGTGGGAAGCTGACCCGCCCGGGGGACTCCCCGCAGTTCGGGAGCTCAGCGCATGCAGGCCCGGGCCCCAGCCCCCCCGGGATGGCCGCCCATTGCGGGCAGCGGCGCAGACGGAATGTCCCTGCGGCCCAAAACCCCCCTGCTCCTGCCACACAGCACCAGGCTCCCCCTCCTCCTCCTCTCCCAAGCATGGCACAAATTCCAGCTCAGAGGAGGCTTCCCCAGAGAGGCTCAGGCTCCTGCTTTTCAGCCTCAGTATCCCTGCAGAGAACAGGGCATCTTTCAGCCACTTCCACAAGCTCAGGCTTCCCATTTTCATGAGGAATCTGGATGAAAAATGGCCTTGTTTATGTAAGGATAAAAGCAGATGGAATGGATTGGAAAATTATCAGGAAAAATGATCCTTGATAGGCAAAGCTTCACTAAGTCATTCCCTGCATTTCTCCTTTCAGATTTTTTCGTCATCTCCTAGAGGTCCCAGCTTGTTCTGATGCCCTTCATGAACTGATTGTACTCTTGATTTATATCAATGCATGAGATGTAAAGCAGCTGAACTGACCACTGAAACAAACTCCCTCTGTCAACCCATTTTCATGTTCTACATCGCTTTCAAGTTTGTCCATGGGGGTGTTGGAATTAATTAATCCCACAGCTCTCCATTTTCTGGCTGCGGGCTCTGGAGTTTCCCTTTCTGCATTCAGTCAGGCTTACATTCCCCTAACAATTCCTGGTATCCGTTGTCGAAGGAAAGGGGACCAGGACACCAGTTGGTTCATCACAGGCCCTTCAGGTCCGGTCCGGTCCCGGTCCCTCAGGTCCTTCTGGTCCAGTTTATTAAAGAAAGTATCAAACACTTATACAGCAAATAATAAACTTATGAATATTCTGTAAGCCATGCAATCTATTGGTTAAACTATAGCATCAACTTATCCTTATTCCTTAGGGGTTACATCTCTCTTTTCTCATGTCTCTTTCACTGTTTGTTATTATACTACAGCTCAGCTTCAAGGACATGCTATCAACACAGGTGCAGGACTTGAAATTAGCCATGGTTTTGTACTTTTCCATTTTCTAGCAGCTAAATTCCCAACAGTCCGTCATGTTTTCTTAGGGTAGAACAGTAACAATGAAAACCTCACCAATGGCAAAAGTGCCCAGCCCACAAAGTAAAGAAAGAACAAGCTGTAAAGTTCTTCAAACATTTCTCCTGCTTTGCTGCAAGAGTCGTGCTGCACACATGGTGTGGAAAGCCAAGAGAAGCTGTAGTTGGTGGCACATCTTGTGACAGAAGCTGCACCTTGTTCTCCAGGAAAGGTTCTTGGAAAGAGCAAACAGGACTGTGGACAAGATTCTGGAAAATCTGACAGAGCTTTTAGGAAATGAAGTGAAAACAGAAAGAAACAAACCAAGATGTTTTACTCTGTTTATTTTTATGCTCCCCTTTGCACTATTTCTCCATCCCATTAGTTCCAAATGGATCTCACCTCTAAGATCCATGACTTTGCATGTTTTAGACACTGTAAAATACCATGAGCTATACAGTTTGCCTTTCCCTGCTTTTTTTTTTTTTTTTTTGAAAGCAATGCTGGAGATGCAAATGCAGTTGTAATATATGATAGGGATAACTCATGCTCTTAATGTATGGTATAAAATATTGTAAAATCCCAAATCTATGTGTCTGACCACCCCGGCCAGGAGCAGCTGTCTATTTAGATTCAACAAGATCCCTGACACAAGTTAAGATAATGATTGATGCCTTAACGTAAGAATAGAAGCTTCCAGGGCAGTGATCACTGCTATCCCAAGTTGTCGGGAGCCACCCAAGGGCAGTTATCGCCTTGCCGATCGCATCTGTCAAGATAGTCAGCGGTGCCAAACTGATACATCTGAATACATGGCTTCTCCGGATTCTATCATTGCTGACTACACACCTGGACCCAGTGTTTGTCCAGTTCAACACATGGAAAGAAACAGCGATGCATGTGAAGACATACAAAGGAAATTTGGTCATCTCTGCCTCGGGCATAATAAGCTGTACAAAACCTCACTGCAAGAAACAGTATTTGTGAACAGGGTGAGACTCTGACACTCGGGAGGTCAGATCCAGGTTCACCCAGGGCCAATCCTGGGCTCAACGCTGTCTCTTTGGCTGTGGTGGCTTTGAAGACCGAAATTCGGTCGGGCAGACAAATTAATAAATCTTAGTGTGGAGAGCTTGGTTCAAACATGGCTTAAAGAAGAGACCATGAAAATGTACAGCTGATGGAAAAGTAAAAGGCAGCTGTAAGCAGCAATTCCCAAGCCTGCTTCTCTAAATAACTAAGTTCTCAGGCACATTTTTATAAACAGCAGGGTTCTCAGGCAGTTTTCTCATAACAGGTGAACATTCTATCTTTGTCTGTTTTGGGAAAGTAAAAGTAAGTTTTGAGAACCACTCATATCAGGGTGAGAACACAAATCTTGGTTTCAATAAACAAACCACAGGTATTGAAAACAAAAGGACGGGTTAGTGTTTGATCTGTAACCTATGATGAGCTCAGATTTTGCAATATGTATGAGCTTAATTAACACTGTTATAAAAAGTGAATGATTGTATCAATAAACCAGAGTTCGATGCTCATCAATCAGATGGTCGTCTCCCTTCACTTCATCAAATGGTGAACCAACCAACGTGATACTGCGAAGCACCACGGAGGAGTGAAAACTGGGTCGGGTTCCGTAGCAGCCGGGACAGCAGAAGCACGAAAAAGAAAAGCGGAGAAAAAAGATGCCAAGACGCGCCGTGCTCTAGGTGATTGTAAAGGCGAGCCTGGCCGAAACGTGCGGCCATGACCTTGAGGAACTGCAAAAGCGCTTACGATTTATAGGTATGGAGAGGCAAGCCGCGTATGATCGTTTTATTGCTTTTTTGCAGAAAAGGCAGATTAAAGGGATAGATTTACAGAAAGAATTACCGGGACTTTTGGCTTATGGATATGATAGAGGAGTTTTTATTAACCCCCATACGGTTCACGAGTTATCGGAGTGGCGTAAATTCGGTGATATATTATGGCAGGCTACTTTAGAGGACGATAAAACTGCCAAAAAGTGGGGTAAATTATGGTGGGTCGTTAACAATGAATTGCTGCAGTTTCAGGCTGAAAAGAAGGCTGCTCAGCAGGCTACTGCTGCTTATGACCGTAATAAAGATTTCGACCAAGATAGGGAATTTGATAAGGAGAGGGGAATTCCGTTAGCCCCTGCAATGAGGACGGTTTCACTACATGCCTCACCGCCCCCCTCGGCAAGCCCGGCTACACAGAGCACTTTATTACCTGCTTCACCCCCCCCCTCGGCAAGCCAGGCTACACAGAGCTCTTTACTACCCACTCCGCCGTTTCCTTTGGCGAGCCCGGCAAGCCAGGCTACACAGAGCGCTTTATTACCCGCTCCGCCGTTTCCTTTGGCGAGTCTGGCTTTATTACCTGCTCTGCCTCTCTCTTCAGCAAGCCAGGCTACACAGACCGCTTCTGAAACTCCCGTACTCTCTCAGCAACAACAGCCATGGCCGAAACCGCCCAGTCAATTCCCGAAAAGCAATCAGCCGATCCCTGGGGCGGAAAACGACCTAGCGGCGGTAATTGCGAGGGACCGACAAGAGGTGTGGGCTGCTTTGGCGAGAGAGGCAATGGAAAAGGGAGATCAGGAGATTATAAGTGTGGCCACTGAGCTGGCTTGCCTAGTTATCTTCAGTCCTCAGGACGGGGGCGGCTTGCAGGCAACCATTACCGCTATTGATTGGAAATTGTTGTCTCAACTACGAGCTACTGTTAGTCAGTTTGGAGTTAAAAGTGAGCCAGTTAAACAGATGCTAGATTACATTTTTGATACTAGCCTCCTGCTGATTAATGATTGCCGTGGATTAGTAAATTGATTTTTACCCAACATCAACAATTGTTATTTAATGCTCATTGGCAAGCACTAGTTAACGAGTGTGTGGCAGTTCAGGGGCAGCCGGGTGACCCTCTCCATGGTATTACTGTTAATGAGCTTATGGGCCTGGGACCCTTTCTTCGTACTGAGGCACAAGCTCTATTGGGCCAGGAGAAGTGCCGGGAGGCTATGAGGTTAGTTAGACTCGCTATGGAAAGGGTAAAAGAACCAGGAGGGGTACCTGTGTATATGGGAATCAAACAAGGCAGAGAAGAATCATTTGGCTCATTTATTGATAAAGCTGATTCTGCAATTGAAAGAGTTGGTGTACCAGAGTATATGAGAGGGGCACTACTCAAACAGTGCGCTCTTCAAAACTGTAATTCTGCTACTAGGAGCGTACTAGGAGGTTCCAATTGGACTATAGAAGAGGCATTAGAGAGGATGGCCATAATACCTACCGGACAGCAGGCTTTTGTGGTAGATGCGATTAAACAGTTAGGAATAGGCTTACAAGAACAGGCAAAGTCCTCTCAGAGCCAGGTGTTAGCTGCTCTTGCACCGCTCCAAGCTTCAGCTGCACTGGCACCAGCAAATAGAGGAGGCTGCATGAAATGTTATCGATGCGGAGCCATGGGCCACATGCGCCGGGAATGCCAGGCTGTAGGACTCGGGTGCCAGAAATGCCGCTCAGACACTCATAATACGGGCGCTTGCAGACGGAAATCGGGAAAATTCCCCAGGAGTGCGCAGCGCAGTGGCCGCGCCCAGACACAAAGTCACCGCTGCAGCAGCAACAGCACCCCCTCCTGCCTCTAACCCGCCACAGCAGGGAGCCGCACCCCCTCCTGCCTCCAACCCGCCACAGCAGGGAGCCTCGGCATGGACCTGGCAGCCGCAGTAGATGTTACATTGATGACTCTGCACCCGCAAAAATCCCAACAGGGATCCAAGGACCTATTATCATACAAAATAAAGCGGTGGATGCTTTGCTCTTCGGAAGATCATCTGCATCTATGTTGGGACTATTTGTTTTGCCTGGCGTTATCGACGTGGATTATACAGGAGAGATTATGGTGATGGCATACACCCCTTTTCCCCCACTTCAAATTAATAAGGGACAAAGGATTGCTCAGTTGGTACCACTTGAACAAATGACTAAGGGAATACAACCCATAAAAGGTCAAGAGAGGGGAGAAAGTGGTTTTGGCTCTACGGGAGCCCTTACCTTGTTGACTCTAAACCTTTCTGAAAGACCCAAGAAAAGAGTAGAAGTAGAGTTCAAAGGACAAAAAAGGTAATTTTCAGGCCTACTGGATACTGGAGCAGATTCCAGCATTATTAGCCCTAGCTGTTGGCCTCAACACTGACCTTTGCAGCCAGCAACCACTTCAGTAACCGGGGTCGGAGGATTTACCCTGGCTAGCCGTTCGCCTCCTCTCGGAGTTTACATAGACGGAAAACAGCTCACAGCGATTTTTTCAGTGGTCCAGCTACCACCTACAGTACAATGCCTTATAGGGCGGGACATTATGGCCCAGCTAGGGATGGTTTTGACTAATGAGCAGCCTTTGGAGTAAAAGCCATTGCTTGAACTTTCCCAATCCCCATTACCTGGATTGTTGACACCCCGGTATGGGTTAAGCAATGGCCTTTGAAAGGGGAATGTCTTCAACATGCACATCAGCTCGTCTCAGAACAATTTCAACAGGGACACTTGCGCTTATCTACCAGCCCCTGGAATACTCCAATTTTTGTAATAAAGAAGAAGTCTGGAAAACACAGATTGCTCCACGATTTGCTTGCTGTTAATGATCAGATGGAACCTATGGGCTCATTACAACCTGGATTACCTAACCTGGCCATGATTCCAATGGACTGGCCTCTGCTAATTATAGACCTAGAGGATTGCTTCTTTACTATTGCCCTCCATCCACAGGATATGCGACGGTTTGCTTTCACATTGCCTGCAATTAACAGAGAAGGAACTGATCAAAAGTTCGAGTGGACCGTGCTTCCGCAAGGAATGCGCAACAGCCCCACCTTGTGTCAGCTTTATGTTAATGCAGCATTGCAGCCAATCAGGAAACAATGGCCTAATACAGTGATATATCATTATATGAATGATATATTGTTTGCTCAGCCTATGCCTTTTACACCGCAGCAAATCCAGAAAATAAGGACTATGCTGGCACAATATTCTCTAGTAGTAGCTCCTGAGAAGATCCAAACAACTGCTCCATGGAAATACCTGGGACGGTCCATGACAGAACAAATCGTAAAACCTCACAAATTACAATTAAAAACAAAGATGACCACTTTAAATGATGCTCAAAAAATTTTGGGTGATTTACAGTGGTTAAAACCAATAGTGGGAATACCCAATGAACTACTCAATGAGCTGCGCCCCCTGTTAAAAGGAACTGACCCAACTCATCCGGTGTGTATCACCGACAACCAACAGCGGGTTATTCAGCAAATCATGGACTGTGTTACATATGGACATGTTTATCGAAGAGATCCAGTGTTACCCGTAGACCATTTGGAATGGCCCACAATATCTTTTGGGAGCACTTACGCATGCAAAGAAAAAGTGGAGGAGGCAAGGATATTAGAATGGATCTCCCCTCCACTACAGCAAACTAAGACTCTTTTTCAAAAAATCGAAATGTTAGCGGATCTAATAAAGAAAGGCAGAGAAAGGATGTTGCAGGTGGCTGGGGTAGAACCAGCTACCATCAGGATGCCAATGAAACAGGATACTTTGGACTGGTATTTGACTAATTCAGAAGAACTGCAGGAAGCTCTCCTAGGTGCATGTTGCCCCATTGAAACAGATAAGCTTCAACCAGCTCTGATTCAGTGGATAGGGGACTGGGACTGGATAACTCGTCCAAAGCAAGAAAATTCCCTACATCAGGTGCCATTACTGCATTTACAGATGCTGGAAGGAAGTCAAGAACTGCTGCAATAACTTGGCAGAAAAAAGGAGTATGGAAACATCACATTATGCAAGCGGAAGCAGTGGACAGTTTACAAACCATGGAACTGTTAGCAGTGGTATGGGCAATGGCACATCTTAAGGAACCTTTGAATGTTGTTACAGACTCTTTGTATGTGGCAGGAGTTGTAGCAAGAATTGAAGACGCCTCTATAAAAGAGGTGCAAAATCAAAGACTGTATGAATTATTAATGCAGTTAAAGAGGGCCACAAGATCCAGGGAGCATGCTTATGCCGTAATTCACATTAGAAGTCACAAATGGAATGTTGGTTTAGGAGAAGGGAATGATAGGGCAGATAGATTGGTTACCATCACACAAAGCACACCTCTGTCAAGTCACCAATTGGCATGAGAAGCCCACTCAATGTTTCACCAAAACGCAAAAGGTTTAAGTAGAGAATTTAAGATAACACTTACAGAAGCATAAGCCATTGTGAGGGCCTGCCCAACTTGTAGTCACCATAATGGGGGAACTGGTTTAGGCATAGGTGTAAACCCACGAGGCCTGCAAACAAACGAATTATGGCAAATGGATGTCAAACATGTCCCTAGTTTTGGCAGGCTAAAATACGTGCATGTGTCTATTGATACTTATAGCAAATATATATGGGCAACCGCTCAGACAGGAGAAAGAGCTATACACGTGGAAAGGCATTTGTACAGTTGCTTTGCAGTGATGGGTACACCAAAAAGAATTAAAACAGATAATGGTTCTGCCTATATCAGTCAAAAAATAGGGAGATTCTCAAGAGGTTGGGGAATTGAACATGTTACAGGTATGCCAAATTCCCCAACAGGGCAAGCTATCATAGAAAGGGCAAATGGTACCTTGAAAAAGTACTTAGCCAAGCATGAGGAAGTAAGTGACCCCCAGGCGAGGTTGTTAAAAAGTCTATTTGGGATTAATAACTTATGTGTATTTGGAGAAGTAGGGCAACCCCCAGCAGAACTACACTATAAGCCACAGGAAACTGTTGAGCAGAAAAAGGAAATATGGGTAAAATATCGAGATCCTAAGACAGGGTTATGGAAGGATCCTGCTAAGGTCTTGTTCTGGGGAAGAGGATATCTCTGTATTTCCACCCCTGCAGGAGCATTGTTTTTTACCTGCCAAGTGGACTAAACCTGTTTTTTGAAGCAGCGATTGGTGGAAACCCCCCACGGAAGAGGGGGGAAAAAAAAGTCAAGAAAAAGCCTGGGCCCCTGATCCTGCGACCACTTGGCCCAAAAAAATGAAGGGGCAAACCCAAAAATTATCGACAGGGCAAAACACCCGTTTTGGACACCAGGGGGCTGACTGACAATTTTCGAATCATTGCCCCCCCTTTTCCCCATAAGAGGACCAACAAAAGAGAACTGTCTTGAATTTCCATAGCCCAAAAATTTTGCTGCTTGGGTTGCACTGTGTTTGGGGGGTTTTTGTAAGACCTTTTGGGTTGGGAAAAGTCATTACTTTTTCATTTGTGGGGGCAAAACCCCGTAACCAAAAACAACATGGGAACCCAAAATTGGGGAAAGGGGACTACAAGTTTTAAAAAAAGGGCTAAACACTGCCTCAGCTTTAAAAACTTTATGGGAAACTCATGAAACAAAAAATTTTTTGCCCCACCATCGGGGGGAGGGTTTCAGTTAAAAATTTAAAAAAAAATTTTAAAATCAGAGGGGGGGCATATATACCTCTGGGGGGGTGGGAGAAAAAATGGTGCCCCTTTCCCCAACCCTTTTGTTTTAAAAGGGCCCCTAAGTTTTGGGAAAAAAATAAGGGGATTAGACATTGCATTCCCAGATTTACAGAGGTGTGGGCCCACAAAATGTTGGGGAAAAGAAAGGGTTTTAAAAAAAAAAAAAAAAAAGAAGGGAAGAGAAAGGGAACAGAAAAAATTTGGGGTTTGTGTTTTCATACGTTTTGCGTAGGGGACTGAAGAAGTAAAAAGGGGAAACAATTTTAATCAA
>NW_026993487.1:0-13082 GCF_028769735.1 Zonotrichia leucophrys gambelii
AGAAACAGTCCCTTAAGTCGATGATTAAGAGTGGCCAGTGTTCTGGAATCATAGCTGGATTAGGAAGACCAGGCTGTAAGGCCCCCATAGGTTCCATTTGATCATTTACAGCCCGCAAATCATGTATTAAACGATATTTCCCTGATTTCTTTTTGATCACAAAAATAGGTGTATTCCAGGGGCTCGTGGAAAGTCGTAAATGTCCCTTTGAATATTGTTCCTCCACTAATTCATGAGCATGCATAAGGCTTTCCCCTTTTAGAGGCCATTGCTTAACCATCACCGGTGTATCTGTTTTCCAGGTGAGTGGAATGGGGAAAGTCCAAGCAATGGCAATTACCCCAAAGGGTGCTGATTAGTTAACACCACTCCCAGTTGTGTTAAAATGTCCCTTCCAATTAGGCAGGAGACTGTAGGAGGCAGTTGCACAATTGAAAACACAGCAGATATTTGTTGATCTTCAATGGACACAGACAAAGAAGGCGACCTGCTTGCCAATGTAAATCCTCCTACTCCAGTGAGCATGTTTGCTGATGGGAATAGAGGCCAATGCTGTGGCCATGCCTCTGGAGAAATAATGCTGGTATCTGCTCCTGTATCCAATAATCCATAAAGGGTTATGCTTTCATGCCCATAAGTAACTGTGACCTTTTGCTTTGGTCTGTTTTGTAAATCCACAGTTAAAAGTGTAACACCAGTGGAGCCAAAACCTTTTTCATCCCGTGCTTGTTCAGTAAATGGTTGTATTCCAGAGGTCATTTGTGATAGTGGTATCAATTGTGCAATACGTTGTCCTTTTGTAATTTTAATTGGAGGATAGAGGGTGTAAGCCATGATTTGTATTTCCCCTGTAAAGTCTGCATCAATAACTCCAGGCAAAACAAATAATCCCAACATAGTTGTAGAAGAGCGTCCTAATAATAATGCTCCACATGTTTGTCCATTTAATATAAGAGGACCCTTTACTCCAGTTGGTATTTGCTCCCTGTTGTTGCGGGTTGCAGACAAGAGGTGGCTGCGATGTCGCGGCAGCTGGTGCTGGTGTCTCTGATGTCACGGCAGCTACTTGTGTCTGGGCGCGGCCCCCGTGAAACATGCTCTGCTGACAGTTTCCCGACCGCCGTCTACAAGCTGTGGTGTTGTGGGAGCTGGATCGGCAGTGAGCCACTTCGGAGAGGAGCAAGAGCAGCTAACACCTGATTCTGAGCAGCTAACACCTGATTCTGATTAGACTCTGCCTGCTTTTGTAACCCCAATCCTAACTCCTTTATAGCATCTACTAGAAATGCCTGCGAAGCCGTTGGCATTAATGCCATTCGCTCTAATGCTTCCTCAATGGTCCAATTTGCTCCCAAAGCAGATAATACCCTTTGGGTTGCTGGATTACTATTCTGAAGGATACACTGCTTCAATATCGCCCCCTTAAAGTAGTCTGCCACACCGGCCCGGTCTATAGCAGCAGCCGCCCTATCGATAAAATTTCCAAATGATTCTTCTCTACCTTGCTTAATACCCATATAAATTGGTAATCCCCCTGGCTCTTTAACCATATCTATCGCTGTACGCACCAATCTCATAGCCTCTCTAAGCTTATCTGGTCCCAATATCATCTGTGCCTCTGTACGCAGAAATGCTCCTAATCCCATAAATTCATCCACTGTCACTCCATGCAATGGATCTCCCGGAGCCCGTTGTACAGCAACTGACTCATTTACTAATGCTTGCCAATGTGCATTAAACAATAATTGTTGATGCTGAGTAAATATTAAACGCACTATCCCTTTTAAATCATTTGGGCATAAAATCTGAGTGTTAAAGAGATAATCTAACATTTGCTTAACAGGTTCACTTTTTACACCAAACTGACTAACTGTAGAACGTAGCTGAGCTAACAACTTCCAATCTAAGGCAGAATATGCTGCCACATTATGCATTAAATTCCCCTGTGCATCATATTGTGGTGTATAAGTAACAGGACATGCAAGACTAGAAGCAATTTCTACGGCTTCACCATCTCCTATTTGCATCGCCTCTTTTGCCAAAGCAGACCAAGCTTCCCTCCTTTGTTTAACCATTTCCCCCCATAGATCACGGTGTGCCCCTGGGATGGGAGCTGGCTCTTTGGAGGTGCTATGCTGCTGGCATTTTAGTGCAGGCGCCGAATTTTTGCATTGGGAAGGCAGTAAAGCAGAGGCTGGCTCGCGCGGGGGAAGCAGCTCCCCCGCAGCTGCAACCGGAGTTTGCTCAGGCAAAGCCGGCGCGCGCGGGGGAAGGAGCCCCCCTCCCGCCGAAGCTGAAACCGGAGCACGCTCGAGCAGAGCCGGCTTGCGCGGGGGAAGGGGCCCCCCCGCTGGAGCTGTAACCGGAGCCGGCCTGCCCGGGGGTAGCGGCGGAGGCAAAGCCGGCGGCGGAGGCAGAGCTGGCTTGCCCCCCCCACCATCCGACCCGCCTGAAGCCGGCAGTGGAGGCAAAGCTGGCTTGCTTTTACCTCTCCCACCCGGCTCACCTTCCCCCTCAGACAAGGGAGGCACAGACGGTTCCGCACTTTCTAAAGGCATGTCCTCAACACCACTATGCTGGGGATTTTTAGGCATAAGTATCTTAGTTACAGAAGGTGCCAAGGGATCATCCTCACGACCATATCCTATATTCCTCTTATGAGCTTCTGTAGCCCTTTCTGCTGCCTTTCTCTCAGAGACCTGCTGAAGCAATGCATTATACACCACCCGCCATAATTTCCCAAACTTTTTAGCTGATTTATCCCCATCTAACACAGAGTCCATTAACACCTCTCCAAAATTTTTCCACTCTGAAAGCTCATGTACTGTATGTGGGTTAGTAAACATACCTATAGAATGACCATAAGCTAACAACCCCGGTAATTCCTTTTTTAAATCTATCTCTTTTACCCCTCGCTTTTCTAAATATGAGGAGAATAAATCATATGCCGCTTGCCTATCCATACCTATTCAGTGCGCACTGTTTTGCAGCTCCAGGCTCCGGCGACACGTAGGTGGCTTGAGTCACGGATGTGAACCTCAAGGGTGCTTTTTATCAATAATCCAGTCTTTGTAAATAATCCAGCACCGTCCCGCTGCTAGGACCCCTACCCAACTTCCAGACCGTGGCGAGTTCCCTTTTTTCTTTGTAATCCGAGAAAAAAGGACAGGGGTTCAACGTTGCTGCATCGTTGCCCGCAGCGGTGCTCACAGCGTTGTTGCCCGCATTCTCCACCATTTGTCAACGGAAGGAGACCAGGACATCCAGTTGATCATCACAGGCCCAATTTTATTGATCAGCACAGCGGGTTAAATACAGTTCGTAATTAACTTCATGCATATTGCAAAAGTTGAGCTCAGGATTGGTTAGTTACATATCAGCAGTTACACCTACTTTTACATTCCTATGGTCCTACTTTTGATACTTTCTACATATTCTTAGGAGATATTCAGGACTAATCTCTACTCCCTTTCTCCATGTTGCAGCAAGGCCACTGATTGCAAGCTGCTGACATCTCCTTTCAGCTTTCTGACTGCTGATTTCTCAGCTTGACCAGTGGCAATATGTCAGCATGGCCTTTCTCAGCTAACCAACTATTAATAAAGCTCTCCACATTAAAGCTCTCCACAGCTGCCCAACCACTGCTGAGCACAGGGGAAGAATCCCTGCCCTGCTCCTGCTGGCCACACCATTCCTGAGCCAGGCCAGGAGCCATTGGCCTTCTTTCCCACCTTGGCACACTGCTGGCTCATGTCCAGCCTGCTGTCCATCAGTCCCTGCAGGTCCCTTTCTGCCTGGCTGCTCTCCAGCCCCTCTGTCCCCAGCCTGTGGTGCTGCAG
This sequence comes from Zonotrichia leucophrys gambelii, assembly GCF_028769735.1. Classification (NCBI taxonomy): domain Eukaryota; kingdom Metazoa; phylum Chordata; class Aves; order Passeriformes; family Passerellidae; genus Zonotrichia; species Zonotrichia leucophrys. Next base: position 3,840 of record NW_026993487.1, read on the forward strand.
GGGTTGTTGTGGCCAAAGTGCAGGACCCAGCACTTGGTCTTGTTAAACCTCACCTTGTTGGATTTGGTCCCTGGATCCAGCATGTCCAGGGCCCTCTGCAGAGCCCTCCTACCCTCCAGCAGATCTACACTCACACCCAGCTTGGTGTCATCTGCACATTTGCCAATGCTGGATCCAGTCCCCTCATGCAGCTCATCAGTGCAGACATTGAAATCCATGCTGGCTGGCTCTGATCCCTCAGCCATCCTGTGGGTGCCCTGTGATGGCACTCAGGGTGATCTGTTCCATAACCTTGCCGGGACACCCAGGTGAGGCTGACAGGCCTGGAGTTCCCCAGATCCTCCTTCCAGCCCTTCTTGGGGATGGGCTCACACTGGCACCTGCAGTCCTCTGGGACCTCCCTGCTGAGCCAGCACTGATGGTAAATGATGGAGAGCAGCTTGGGGAGCTCATCCACCAGCTCCCTTATCCCCCTGGGATGGATCCCATCTGCTCCCAGAGACACCTGTGTGCATCTGAGTGGCTCAGCAGGTCCCCCAGCTCCTTCCTCCTGGATCCAGGGGGCTGTTCTGCACCCTGTGCCCATCCAGCAGCTCAGGAGAACACTTGTCATGAAGTGAACTTTACCTAGTCTTGAAAACTGAGGCAAAGAAGGGGTTAAGTACCTCAGCCATTCCCTCATATTTGGTAACCATATCTCCCATAATAATGAATGGAGATTGTACTTGTAGCTCCCTTTGCCATTAATGTATTTATAGAAACATTTTTATTATCCTTCACAGAGGTGGCCTGGTTAAGCCTTAAGCTTTCACTTCTCTGATTTTCTTTCTGCATGACCCAACAACATCCTTAAACATTTCCTGAGCTACCTGCCTCTCTGTCCAAAAGTGATGCACCTTCTTTTTTCCCCAAGTTCCTGCAAAATACCCATCACATACAGAATTTCACTTATTGGCTAAAATACTCATCAGAGGAGGAAAATACAAGAGTCTATAAATTAAAAGAGAGAAAGCAAGCTAGGAAAGTAAAAGAAGAAGAAGAGGCTGGGAAGGCTAACAAAAACTGGGACCCCCTTGACCACTTACCTCCCTCCTACCCTTGCAGTACCTCAAATCCTTCATCCAGTTCCTCTTTTCATGGACCAATTCCTCCTCTGTCGCAGACATTTTTTCATAGAAATCCTTTCTTTCACATTTGTCCATCTTCTGGGAAGCAGAGCCCCAGAAGAAGAATGTAAACAATTGTTATCAGCTGCTGTGAAATGTAGCACGTGTCCCTGTGATTGGCTCATCTTCCTTGTGTACCATTAAAGGCCAATCACAGGAGCAGCTCAGGGACAGATTCCCTGCACACAGAACTTTGTTATTCATTCTTTCTATTCTATTCTTAGCTTAGCAGCCTCTGCAACTTCTCTTCTTATTCTTTTTAGTATAGTTATAATGTATTATATATCTTATTCGAATAAATCAAGCCTTCTGATCAAGAAACAAGATTCTCGTCCTTCTCTCACCCCAGTGACCGTCTAAGGTCACTGTAATATCTGGTGACCCCTCGTGTCAGAGCAAAAATTAATTTGATAAGACCAGAGGAGCAAAATTGCTGCACTGGGAAAAATCCTGTATGTGTAGCAAGTGATGGTTGCTTTGAAGTGACCACAGAAGTGGATCAAGCCAGGAGCTGCAGAACTGAAGATCCTGATTTGGACAGAGTTCACAGCCAAGGCTGACCACAAGTGAACCTTCTTCTTGAAAACCTTCAGGAAGATGTTTGGAGACGGCAGCAGACCCGAGGAGCTGGCCAGAGCAAGCTGGACACTTTCAAAAGGTACTGTTGGCTTTTCCCTTCCTGATGAACCAGCCCTTCGTAGTTTGTGGCGGTTGGTATGGCAGACACATGCCTTGGAAGAAGAGGTTCAGTTCTCTCCTTCAGAGGAGAAACTTATTGCCCTCTGGCAAAAATGGTGTAGAGAAGATGGGATTTTTCTGTCAGCAACAGATCTCTATGAGTTCTTTCGATGGGCAAAGCTTTTTGGGTTCTTTACTGATGTCCTGTACGCCTTGGATGTTTTTGTCTGGGAGTGCATGAATTCCATTTTCCAGTTCGTCTGGGGCTATGGACATGTTTTGCCTTCTATCTACCCAGCATTTATAAAGCTCTTCCCAGTTTTGAAACGGAGAGCAGCTGTTTTTCAATGGATTTCTAACTGCTATGGGCAGGCTCCGTTTCCACCGTCCCCAGCGGGAGAAGACCCGGCGGGGGATGAGTGGGGGCTTCCCAGCCCCCCCTGCTTCGCGGCGGGGGGGGGGGGCAAAACTGCGCCGAGCGAAGAAGTTTTTTTTACTCTTTCTTCTGAGCCTGCGCAGATGCAATCTTCTCCTCCCACCTCTTCTCTCTCTCCGGGGGGATGGGAGTGGACGGTGCTGCCACAGCCAGCCTCTCCGACTCCGCCCCGCCCAGAGATGGGGGCGGCACCGGTCTCTGAGGCCTCCCCGCCCCTGTCAGCTCCGCCACTCCAGGCGATCCCGTCTCCGCCTCTCCAGGCGGTCCCGCCCACGGCTTCACAGGCCTCCCCGCCCCTGCCAGCGCCTGCGTCTGAGAATGCAGAAGAGGCACTTCCTGTGGCTGCTGAGTTGCTAAGCGACGACGACGCGTCTCCAGCTTCCGGCTCAGCGGAGGAGAAGATCTCTCTGGCCCCTCTGCCGCTTCCATCGGCCTCCTCGCCGCCTCAAGCCGAGACGGTCCCTGTTCAGGATGGTGCTGGAGACGGCGCCGAACCTGCGGGACCCTCGGAAAAGCCCGTGGCCACTCCTACATCCAGCGAGATTCCCTCCCCAGTTCCAGCTTCCCCCCCGCTGCCTGCACACACTGCCCCAGCAGTCCTGCCGTTGTCGGAGGCTGTGTCCTCTGTGTCGGCGTCAGAGACTGCCCTGGAACCGGCGGCTTGTTCAAGCTCAGACCATCCCGGACCGGTTGCTGTAGCAGCGGCCCCGGCGGCTGGTCTTCCCTTCCATGGAGCGGGGGCTGCTCGCCAGCTGACTGGGGGGACAGCCCATCTCCCTGCTTTTAAGAACAGCATTCTCGGCGGGTTCGGGGGTGGTTTTTCGGGGATGGTCCCATGGAGGCTGCCATCTCTGCCGCCTCTCTTGTGCCCTAGTGGCGGGGGGCAGGTGCATCCCGAGAGCTCTGCCTTTGGTTCCCAGCCCGGAGGGGGTGGGGATGAAACCATGGGGCAGATGAGAGACAAACCTGCTGCGTTTGCAGTGCAGAGGGAGAGGGCACAGATGGAGGAGACCATAGCTGGTTTGCTGTGGGGAACAAACATCTCCAGACCCCAGATGGGATTTCTGGGGAAGGCTTCTATTTCCCTGCTGCTGGCATGCCTCAGTGGTTTTGGGAAAAGGAAGCGTGTCACCACCCGTGCTGCCATTGTACTGGCTGCAGAGTGCAGGCCTGGGGGAATGCAGAGCTTGCTTCAGGGGTTTGGCCTGAGCCGTTTGGCTCAGGAGTTAAAAAGATTGAAAACAGTGGGCAGCAGCTCTGAAGCACTGAAGCATTCAAGGGCCAGAAAAAACATTCTAAAAGTCGTTCAAGTTGTTTGAAATTGTTGTAAGACTGTTAATGGTTTGTGATAACTGTTGATGGGACTTTTGCAGCAAGTCTGTTTTCAGGACCAAAAAGGGCTCTCAGATATCCAAGAGAAACAACTCCAGCTTATGGATGGTTCCTGAAACTCAGCTGCTTGGACTTGAATTTTCTTTGCATTGTTTTTTGCATTTTCTTAGATTGTAGGATTGTTTTAGTGATTTTTTAGTATAGTATATTTTACATTTGAAGAAATCTCCTGTTCATTTCACATCAGCATTTTTCTTTTAATTTATACAATTTAGAAAGGTGAGATGTCGCAGACATTTCTTCATAGAAATCCTTTCTTTGGGATTTGTCCATCTTCTGGGAAGCAAAGGGCCCCTGAAGAAGAATGTAAACAAATTGTTATCGGCTGTTGTGAGATGTGGCAGGTGATCCTGTGATTAGCTCATTTTGCATGTTTCCAACTAAGGGCCAATCACAGGAGCAACTCAGGGGAGATTCCTTGAACACAGAACTTTGTTATTCATTCCTTTTATTCTATTCTTAGCTTAGCAGTCTCTGCAAGCTCTCTCTTTATTCTTTTTAGTATAGTTATACTGTATTATATATCTTATATCAATAAATCAAGCCTTCTGATCAAGGAACAAGATTCTCGTCCTTCTCTCACCACAGTGACTGTCTAAGGTCACTGCAATACTAAATCAAACTCCCTATTGCTGGCGATCTACTTTATTCAAATGCTCTTTAAGGGCCTTTGACATGCCAAATTGCTCCCTTTTGAGATTCCTAATGAAGACACAAAGTGTATTAAACCTTGCATTCAAAGATGTTGGCATAATAAGCAGTGGATTTAGCCCCTGTTAAATCTAGGCTATCAATCCTCTTCTCTGCTATATATTAATATTATAATTTTTCCATTCCTTGGCTCTTGCTGACACAGCAAGCTCCTCTGAGGAATCAATTATCAGCTGCATTTGTAGCATTTTGCACAGCGCTGCCACAGGCAGACACTGTTTGCACACCCTGAAAGGCTCAGTCCAAGGCCACTCTGACAGCACAGGCAGGGAGCCTCAGCACTCTGCTTCTGTCCCTGTGCCCCAGAGGTGCCTTGCACTAAACCCGTGCCTCTGATACCTCTGTTGAGTTCTGGCCTAAGCTGTGACCCCCAGGCTCTGCACGGTTCAGCCTCAAAACTTTCCAAGGCAAAAACAGGAATTCTGTGAGGACAAAACAAACTGATGCCCTGAAACAGCATTTGCCACCATTTCCCCTCAAAGATCACAGATGTCCCTGAGCTCCCCAGAGAGGAGCCAGCTGGGGCATTTTTAGCCCTCCCTTTGATGGAGGTGGTTTTGAGATGCCCCAGTGAGAGCTCAGCCCCAGGCCCAGCGCTGCCCCCATCTCAGATGCTGCCCAGCTCTGCAGCAGCCAGGGAAAACCTGCCAAACCCACCTGCCTTGGCTATGGGGCAGCAGGGACAAGCTCAGCACCTCCTGGTTTGGAGGAGCTGCTCTGCTGTCTGCTCACAGGCATTCCCTGTAAATGCTCCCTGGGAAGAGCTCTGGGCTCAGAAGGGGAGGCCGTACCTGTGATACGCTCGGTGACATCCAGCAGGGCTTGGCCACTCAGGTGATTCCATTGGTAGCTGAACTCTTTCAGCAGTGACACTTTATCTACAAGGGAAACACATGTTTCTTCTTGCTTTTCTCAGGTCACAGGAGAAAGGACAGTGGGGAGGGAAAGGGCAGGGCAAGCCCCATTTTATAAAATCAAGCACATTTCTGCAGATGTCTGAATCCTTTTCTTCTTTCCTTCCAGCCTCCTTGGCAGGATTTTAAATTCCAAGAGAAAAGCTCTCCTTTCACATTTGCAAATCCAAACTTGTCTGCTGTAGCAGGAGCTGTGTTAAAACATTTCACATCAGGGACCTCGAGAGTTCAGTCACATGGAAGCAGGGAAAGGTTTTGCATCCCAGAGCAAAAAGGAAGAGCCCCATACTTGGGTCACAGAAAGGCACTGAGTCAGGCAGTTCCTGAGTTCACAGGAAGCAGCTGGGGAGGAGAAAGTGGAAACTCCTCTTGAAGACCTGCCTCTTCAACACTCCTTTTTTCAGGCATATTTCCCCAGTGCAGCATTCTCAGAGCTGACATAAATCTGTGTGGCAAAGGAATTTAGAGCAGCCCTTGCCTATGTAGTTAATTGCTGTGGCCATCTTGCCCCATGCAAAACAACACGTGGAACAAGGCATCCTTGACTGGGTTTATACCTGTTTGGTATAAAGAAATTACCTTGGTGAATCACAAGTTCCCCTTTGAAAACAGAAGACAAAGAAGAAAAGTGGGAAACAGGCAGCCAATGCCTCTAATGTAGAGCCTCCCAGGTAGCTGCTCTGCAGAAGCTCTGATGGGTCAGTGTCCCTTCATTCCCACAGCAAAGCTGTTCATTTGGGAAGTCAGACGGGGCCCAAGCAAACTCCAAACCCCCTTTGCCTCTGAACTGTAGCAGAGCTGCAGCCCAGGACTTGCTCTTCAGACAAGCAGCACAGAGCCAAGGGCTCCTGGCACTGTTGGGAAATGCTGATCCCATTCCAGCCTGTTGGGGATGGTGCACAAGGACTGCACCTGCACAGCCTCTGGTGGGTGTCAGCTGCAGTGTTCCACAGACAAGAGCAGCTGTCGAGGCACTCGGCGCTCTCCTGTGCAGGAGAGACAGAGACGAAGCTGAGGAGAGTCCCTGCCAGGGCTCAGCCTTACCCAAATGAGCAATGGATTCTTCCAGTGCTTTCACAGCTGCCCCACGAACCCTGGGATCCTTTGAGTTCAGGTTCTTTGTTATTCCTTCCACCAAACCAAAGATCACTGGGTTCAAGGCATCTTTCAGGGCTCCTGTGATTTCAGCCAGCGCGTCCAGTGCCCTCTGCTTCCCTTTCTTGTGGCTCAGATATTCTCAGGACAAAATAATCAAAAAATCTGTGAATAGAACAAGCAATGTGAAAGCTGGATTCAAATGTCCTTGTTTGAAGAGTGGCTGTAGCAGTCAGCAATGTCAAAGATGAAAGTGATCCTTTCTGTCAGGTCAGCACTCAATTGCACAATTTCACTGTTTTCATGTGGGCCACTCACTGGAATGGTGGTGCAACCTCATGCTGGTTGAAAGATTTTCTTCTGTTTTTAAGAGGTTTAGCTGGGGACTGAATAGTTCCTATGGTATTTCTCTCCATCTATAAATCGTTAAATCAATTCCATTTATTAATGCTAAAGAGTACCTTTGCTTTGAATGGAAGCAGATGTTTACAATGCCTGGTTTTCTATACAGTTGCCTCAAGGACTGAGAGCAATTATGGTTTTGCCAAAACTATGGCTGGAGGAGATCTAAGTTTTCTTTTGTTTGTCTCAGAGCCAGTGCCTGGAGAAGTGCAGGGCCCTGATCAACTCTTCCAGGATCCAGACCATTTCTCTAAGTAACAGGTGGACTTCTGAAATGTAATGTATTGTACAGCTCTCATTAGAGCAGGTTCAGTCCCTTGACAGCCACATTATCAGGCACCTTTTCCTGGAAAAAGGGAAAAAGCAGCTACTGGGAGGAGAAGGCAGAGATGAGTCCTTAGCTGTTTTCCTCCTTTTCCAAAGAGAAAAAAAGCCCCCCAAGAAGGGGAGCACTGTCTTTACCAAGAGGAATAGGAACAAGGATGGAAATGAGTAGCCAGAGCTGTGCCTTTGTTAGACAAGATGGAGTATATAGAAGTAATCTTTAAAAAAACAACTGGTTTTAAATCAACCCAGCCTGATACTTCTCTTCCCTATACAAACCCATTTTTGGTCTAGAGAGCAATTGCCATTCTTTCAGGGGCTGGATTCCCTTCACTTCACCCAGCTGGGAGTAGGAGAGAGCAGCAGTTACACCAGCAGAAAATTCTGCCATCATCTGATGAACAGCAGCAATAGGCACCTGCCAGACAAATACAGCTGGACTGAAATAACTTGTCCTGTAGCCTGGACCTGAATTACATTTGTCTGGGTAAGAGGGACCAGCGTGTCCCAAACAGCCAGGACAGAGTGCCAAGACACACTGAATTAACTTTGCTGCTACAGGCTTAGGAAAGGAGCTAAAGGAAAGGAGCAGTGAAGATACCCTACATACTTGGGCAATGTTAGTGGAGATGAGCTGGGGGCTGGTTTTGCACAGGTCCAGGAGGAGTTCCACTCCTTCCATCCTTGTCTGAAACCCCTTGGCTTCCAGGAGATGGTAAAGCTTCTGGAGCAGCTCCATTTCTTCCACAGGTGGAGGTGATGTGACCTGGGCTTTTGCACTGGGTAGGAGGTGTCCATCAGAGGGAGATTTCACCCTGGGAAATAAAACCAAATGAGGACCTGGTGGTGATAATTATCGTAGCATGGCATCCCCATGGTGGAAATAATTAGCATTGACTCCATGATTTCAGAAGGCTGATCAATCACTTTATTTTATTATACTATACTATACTATACTATACTGTACTATACTATACTATACTATACTACACTATACTACACTACACTATACTATGCAGAAACTCATTGCCCGTACAGACAGTCTGATACAGACAGACCAGATTGGTCAATTGAATCCAAAACACCATCACCAGAAGTCAATTAAGAAATCACCCTTTGGTAAACAAATCTCCAGAACACATTCCACATGTTCACAACAACAGGTGCAGCAAGTGAAGATAAGAATTGTTTCTCATTCTTTTCTCTGATCTTCTCACAGCCTTCCCCAGGACAATGCCTGGGAAAGTTGTGCCTGCTGCTGTCTATGGAGAGAGCTGCAGCCACAGACAATACCTTCAGTTAATTGTGAGCAAAACATCTTGAGCAGCTTTCCTAACGATGTGATTTCAAGCTGGAAAGTCATGAGGGTCTCTGAAGAACAACATGGACCTCATGACAATCATTATAGGAGACAATCTGCCAGTGGCATTCTCACCACTGCTCACTCAGGAAAACCAAGGATGAGATGCATCTGATCTATCTTCAGATGGCTGCCAGGGCACACAGGTCACATTGCTTTGTGGAGAAAGAGAGACACTACTGCCAAGTTTAAATGCCTCCTCATATGGGACCTGTGTGTCTTAGAATAAGGAAACTCATCACTCTGGAGAAGTGTCTCTACAACCAGGCATGACAATCTGGAAAAGTAGCTCAGATGCATCTGAACAGATGAACAGGGCCGTATTTGAAAGATTCAGAAAATCAGTAACAGAGATAAAAACAGAAGCCACACATCCCAGAACTACGCTCACATTTCATTTGCTTCCCTGGAGACTAGATGCACAGCTTCACAACCCCACTGGGAACAATTCTCCTGATCAACCTGTCTCTTCCATGAGCACAGGAAGATGCCAGCTGTGCTACTGAGGCATGTGGTCACTTCCCTGCCACTGCTGAGCAGGACAGAGCTAAATAAATCCCCTCTGCTATCAGAGGAGAACAGGTACAAGCAGCTCTGCAGCTGCCATGAAGAGACAGCAAGGAGCAATTCCTGTCTTAAATGCTGATTGCAGCACAGGGGGACATAAACCAAACATGCTGTCCATCAAGCAAATTACATGAAGGACAGGAATATCAAGACAAAAAGTCCACATTCGGACACCTGTTGACTGAAGTTGTTCAGGAA
>NW_026993488.1:0-13058 GCF_028769735.1 Zonotrichia leucophrys gambelii
GGGAGCAAACCCAAGGGGAGTGAACAGTTGTGAACTGTGGCAAACAGATGTAACACACATACAGGCTTTTGGACGGCAGAAATATGTTCATGTTAGTGTAGATACCTTTTCTGGAGCGGTCTATGCTTCTGCCCACACAGGAGAATCATCTATTGATGCTATTAAGCACCTCTTACAGGCTTTTTCTTTCATGGGCATCCCCAAGGAGCTGAAAACTGATAATGGGCCTGCTTATAAATCCAAGGAATTCGGGAGCTTCCTGCAACAATGGGGAGTAGAGCACAAAACTGGCATCCCCTACTCCCCTACAGGTCAAGCCATTGTAGAAAGAACTCACTGTGATATTAAAAGGGTCCTGGACCAGCAACAACAGGTTCTGAAGGTGGAACCTCCCCAAATCTGGTTATCCAGGGCGCTATTCACAATCAATTTTCTGAATTGTTCTTTTGACAGCCTGAACCCGCCCATCCACTTTGGGGGGAGCAGTCATAGGTTGATGAAAGCAAAACCTCCAGTTTTAGTAAAGGACCCTGAGACTTGGAAAATGGTGGGACCTTACAAATTGGTTACTTGGGGACGTGGATACGCCTGTGTGTCCACCCCCTCTGGTTTAAGGTGGGTTCCTTCCAAATGGGTAAAGCCCTATGTTCCCAAAGTCTCAGAGAAATCTTCAGAAGCACCCCAGGTTGCTCATGCTGCCTGGAGAAGAAAACGCCGCACGCGTTCTCTGGAGGAAATTCCATTTAAGCCTCCTATCTGGAATAGTTCGTAATATATGTTTGTTTCAAGTTCTTGTACCAGTTTAGATCCCACTGTTCGTGTGTAGCCTCGAGATGCCATGAGACCGAGCCTGCTTCTCGTCCTACTCGTGATCATCCCACCTGCGATCTCCTGCACAGTCCCTCAGTCCAAACCACGTATGGACTACCTTGGCAAAAGCTCTTGGACATCATCAGAGAAACTGACAACAGGCTGAATGGACTGTTCAAAGGCTGGGGACTCGCGGGCTAGTTGGGATCTATTCTGAAAACTGTGTTTTTAGTGCTGTTTATTTTATTTATAGTTATTGTAGTTGTTAGCATTGGTTTTGGACTAATCAAACACATGGTTCCCAAATTAATTTCAAGCTCATCCCCCCCCTCCTGAGGTCTACCATTTGGAAGCCCTCAGTGCTCCAATGGATGACCTGGAAGCCTCAGTGGAAAACACTGACCCTCCTGTAGAGGAAGAACTGATTTACCAACCATGGTTTGGCAAGCATTCTGCACCACAAACATAGTCCTCTTCTTTTTAAACAAAACTAGGGGGAGGTGTTGCGGTGTGCTGTAATGTCCCATTTTAGACTTCCAGGTCACCTCCCAGGTGTGCCTATACCTCTTCCCCCTCGCCCCCTTGCTGAGTGAGTCCTGTCAATCAGGCTTAACATTCCAGCAAGGCGTTGTGTGGTTGGTCAAGTTCAAAGGATGCCCCTCAGGCCCAGAGGTCATTGGTCTGTCTAGGTGCCATCCTCTCCTGAGACCCCACCCCTCCCACCTGGTTGGTGGCTCACCTGTCCCCTCCCCCCCCCCGCCCCGGGAGCTTAAACGGTGAGTCAGGCCATGCGGTCGGGATTCTGTTGGAGCTGTTCCCAAGATTCAGACCTCTGTAACCATGGAATAAACCTCTGGATATTAAACCCTCCAGCAGAATCCATCTCCTTTTTCTCTTCACCATCGCCTGAAGCTTTCCTCCTGAGGCAAACGAAGTTCCTAACAAGCCTGGACTTGTTTAGTGCCCAGCTGCAACCACCAGCAAGCTAAAGGTGTCTCTGGGGTGATACACCACAGCTGCCACCTTTGGCCTAGCAGCAAGGGTCAGACTGGCCCAGGCACAATCTGACTGGTAATATTGGGATTCATATTCCAATAGGAAAAGATTAGTTTTAATTTTCCACTGGCAGAACGAGGCTCTTGCGAGCTGTTGTGCAATCTCCCCACTTGAGGCCAGAGCTGTCCCTGAGACAAGAATGGGAATTTGAGGTGTTACCAAACTGCTTCTGGTCCAAGAGCTCCTGCTGGGACCCAGGAGAGAACAGGGCAAAGCCTCATCAGGAGACACCAGAGGCAGCCTTGGCCTCCAGGTGCAGCAGCACTGTGTTCCCAGGCAGAACACAGCAGCAGTGGATGCTGCTGGGAGAGGAAGCAGTTGGGACCTCCAAGCTGAAGCTGCAGGTGGTGTTGTGTGTCCCTGGAGAAGAGGATGACAGTGCATAGGTTACCTGGGTGTTGAGCTCCTGCAGTTCTATGCTCTGAGAGGAGCTGCTCAGCCTGCTGAGGAGCAGAACAAAGCTGAGATGCCTGCTTGAACTGGCACAGCGTCCCTCCAGCTGCTGAGTGTGCTGGAGCTCCAAAGCACCCACTCAGGGAACCGATGGGTCACTGTGACACTGTGGGGTCTTGTGGAAGAGAGGGGCCATAGTGACACAGCAGGGCCTCATGGAAAAAAAGGTCCCCTGAGACACTGCAGAACCTGTGTCACTCATTGTGACACGGTGGGGCCCTATGGAACCAAGGGTCTGTTTTAACACAGCAGGGCTGCATGGAACCCATGGGGCACTGTGATCCTGTGGGGCCCAGGAGACCCTGCTGTGGAACTGCATGGAACCAAGGGGCTGTTGTAACACAGTGGAGCTTTTTCAAACCAAGGAGATCATTGTGACATGATGGAGGATGACTGAACCAATGGGTAAAGCCACATGGAGCCATTGCGGCACTACGAAACCAAGAATTCCATTGTGACACAACAGAAGAACCTCATGGAACAAAGGGGTCATTGTGACTGCCATGTGGAAAGGAGAAGCTACATTGACCCTTAGTATTGGGAGATTACTCACCCTATAATACTTATTTGTATTTCAGTGTCCCAGGAAAGCCAAGACCCTTGTCCCCAAACAGTCTGTTGATGTCCTCTTGGGGGACCCTTCACTGAGCAGACCTGCTGGTTTGGGGGGTGTTTGTCTGACTCAGTGTTGTAGGTTGCAATGCCAGATGTAACCAGAAGTACTTCTTCTATTGCCATCTGTTAAAACCGGGTGGGGCAGTGTTCCTTACCTCTTCCATGACCCATCCCTCATAACTCTGGGAGATATCTTCTGTTAAAGGGCCATTGAGTCTCACTGCCTGACTGATAAAATTACATCATCCCATTAGGCAATGCTCCACCCAGGGGGAGGAGCCAAGCAGTCCCAACTGGATATAATCTGAGGCTTGAAATACCACAAGCAGACTTTTTCTACTGGATTTCCAGAAGAATTCCAGGCCCAGCTACACCACCACTGGAACTTCAGAGGAAAACTACATACTTCTACAGGATCACAGCTCCAACAGAACCACATCTGTCACTGCAGGAGGACTGCAGCCACCATTTAATGGGACTGCTGCCAACACCCTGACCAACAGAATGTCAGGTTGTATTCTGACTTTGTCAGTGTTTTTGTACTACTGCATTTTATTTAAATTTCCTGTTAAATTGCAGTTCTGACTTGGGATCTCCCACTGGTTTGCTTTGAAAGCAGCATGCTCAGGAAAACATCAACAGCACAAAGGAGACCCCTCAGCAGCTCTTCCTGTTTTATTGGAGTGTGTTCCCTGTTGCCAGCACTCAGGAAGGACTCACACTGACAGTTTATGGAGTAACTCCATTATTAATATAAAATCATGACAGGTTAAGGTTCAAGGATTGTCAGTTACAGAATCTGAGTGTAAAATTGCACTCAAAGGAATACAGAGACAAGCTCTAACCCTCGGTAAAACAATCATTGTGCATAAAGTATGATTCTTAACCAACAAGCATCCTTATAGAGAGGAAGACAGGTTCAGCCCCTTGACTGACCCCTGCAGATATCAAGGAGTCCTCCCCAACTTTTCTCTCATTCTTGATTTTAGTTTTATACTATTTCTTTGTGGCTTGAGTGACTCGAATCAGACATCCCACTGTTACTAACAGGTGTAACATTCTCTCACTTTGCTTTTAAATATAGAGTCAAAAAGAATACAAAGTTCATGCCCAGTGAGGGATGGTTGTACCTTGTGCGTGGGGAACTTTGGGATGCAGGTGTGCATTATAACGACTGTTCTAGGCTTTCATGAACTTAGTTAATCTGAGGAGAGAGATTTCAGCAGAGTTGCTGGCTCAGCAGCAGGACATCTTCCCCTATCTCCCTTGGCTGAGGTGCTGTGTGGTTTATAAGCTGCAAAGTGCCATCGAGTTCCCATCCCTGCAAGGATTCCCACAGAGCCTGGCCACAGTTTCTCCACTCCACTCCACTCCACTCCACTCCACTCCACTCCACTCCACTCCACTCCACTCCACTCCACTCCACCCTCCATTCCATCTCCCTCAGCAGATGTGTGTGTGAAGGGAAAATCATTGTGGAATAGGTTTCAAGTCCTGCCAACCACATTCCAACCAGGGAGAAGCAACTGTGATTTACTGTATAATTTCCATACTTTTATACGTCCTATCAGGATGCTAGTGGAAGTCTTCAGTTTTCTCTAATTGTAGCCCCAGTTCCCTGTGCACTGGGTCTCTGGTACTTTTCCCACAGCACATTTCATCAGTGTGATGTTCACAGACCCGGTGAAGAGCAGCAAAGCTCTCGGTGCAGCATTTGGTTAAGGAGCAGTAAGAGCCAGGCCAGAGCCCCTTTGGAGCACACTATTTGTGTCTGCACTCCTGCTGTCCCACAGCTCTGCAGGTACCAGGAGCCCCGAGTGCCGGCACTGCCAACATGGAGCTGCTCCCAGATCCAGACCCAGTGTGGACACGCTGGGAGGGTGAGAGGGAGCAGGGCAGCAGCACCACCGTGGGTTCAGGGGGTGCTGCTGTCCAACTGAGACTGGAAATGGCACCCAGGAATGCAAGAGCCATAACAAGGAATGCAGGGCTTCAGGCAGCTCTTTAAAATACAGTTTATTGTATCCAAGATGTTACAGCAGTCCACGGTCATGGGTGACAGAGCTTTTGCCTTCAGCTGTCAGCTCCAGCTTAAAGGCAAGCCTGAAGACCCTTTAATTTTGGTTACAATGCATTATATATTTTTCTTTGCTGAGCATCTAATACATAACAACCAATCAATACCTTTACTGTTACCTAGAGCCTAGCATAACCGCTATAATTACCATATTCATGTTACTATTCTCCAATCACAAAAAGTTAGTGTGTTACAGTATAAGCTGGAAGTTGTTTTTCAGTTTTCTTCCACAGGAAAATTCTTAGACCTTTTTTCTACTTGCCACATTGACATGTCTTATTTGCTTGTGGTACCTTTCTTCTTGGTAAAAACATCTTTTTATTTGTGGTTGCCCTAGGGTGACTTTATGATGCTTTTATCCCCAATCATCTGTTCTGTTTATGCTGGATATTCTTTTCTGTGCTTTCAAGACTGGCTCTGAGAGTGAAGGCAGGGAGAAGAAGAAGCAAGGCGTTTGTTATCAGAGATTGCACTCACTCCACATTCTGTGCTGCACTGTGTTGCCTGGAGCAGAACAGAGCCCTCCTTTGCTTTTCAATTAGTTTAGCTGGCTGAGGCAGAGAAGTTTTCCCTGGACTGTTTTTCTTTCCCTTTTCTTGGAACTGTTTGAACCTGCTCTGGACTGGGACCTGGGGAGCACTGAGAGCTTGCACTTTGTGGCCTATGGGGGCCTACTCTGGGCAGCAGCCTTTCCCAGTGCCGGAGGGATTGATAACAGAGCGAGCATCCAAAGGAGAGACTTTCTGAATTTGTCGTCTCTTCAGAGCGGCAATTGAGTGTTGTCATCTGGTATTGTTCATTTTTTTTGTGCTGGGGGTGCTGTGCCTGTTAAATAAACAGGTTCTTTCCACTTCTCTCCAAGGAAGTTTTTCCTGAACTGGTTGTGGGGAGGGGCCACGTGGGTTTGCTTTCTGGGGGGGCCCCCTTTTGGATGTTTTCTCACAAATTTACCCTAAACCAGGACAAATAATTGGTGCCCAACATGATGCTCGAGAGAGTGGAAAAAACCCTGTTCTGACTGTATTTTGGTTGCAATTACTCTGTATTGGGATAAAGCAGTTAGTAGCCACGTTGTTTGAATTCATAATGTCTCTTGGAGTGGAGGCCTGCATGTGTTTCTGGTCCCTATGTTTTTTTGTATAATATCTCTATGGTCCCTAGGTTTATTTTCTTACCCAGAAATAGTTCCAGTATTGTCCCTAGTATGTAGGTTTTGCAGTAGAGGGGCACAGTCTAGAATAGCTATTGGGCTGGGCTTGATGGTAATGACTTGTAGGAAGTTTATAAAAGTGCTGGGGTCTGTTCCAGGTATGAATGGTTTATGGCTACGGTTGTGCACGCAGTTTGTTAGAGGAGGAGAAGGGGATGAGGCTTTTCAGCCTTTGCTTTCCTTCTTCTTCTCTGAATCTGTTACATTGCTATTGGAGAATGTTCAGTTTCCCCTCAATGTTAAAGAAACTATCTTTCTGGTATTCAATCTGGTAAGCTTTCTTTATACAGTCTGCTGCTTCTCTAGAATGAGGGCTGAGATTTCTAGAGGGGCTGATGAGACCCCTGACTCAGGAGTAGACCCTGAGTGTCTACTCAGGGTGTAGAAAATCCTGAGTGGTATGGGAAATGGGAGGATATGGGCCAAATCCTGAAGGAATTCTCTGACCCTATAGTTTGGGACTTTCCCCATGAACAAATTCAGAACCCAGCTGAGGTGGTGAAATACATGAAAGAGAAGTACCAGGATGACCCTAAGGAGGAAAAGATCATTGCCCTGGCTTGTGCTTATCGCACATTGCTAGATACTATAGGGCAGTAGACAGAGGCAGGGCGGCAGGGAGATAAATCAGCTATCCCAGTCACTCAGGCTGCAGCCAACACCCCAGGCTCGAAGCCAGCAGCTAAACCAGATAGTGAGCCTAAGCCAGCAGCTAAACCAGACAATAAGCCTCAACCAATGGCTGTTGCTACCAGCACTAGAAGTGGAAAGTTCCCGGACAAGACCAATCAACCAGTGGATGATGATGATGATGATGCAGGAGAAGGAACCTCAACACTTCCTGACATAAAATCAGGAGTCAAAGAAGCAGGTGCGAGATCAGAAGCCAATATTGAGTCCTTTTCCCTGAAGGACCTTCGTGGCCTAAGGCAGGATTATACCCGAGGACCTGATGAATCCATAGGTTGTCCGTTGGTTAGTCCGTCTCTGGGATGCTGCAGGCGAGGCTACAATTCTGGATGGCACTGAAGTGAGGCCTTTGGGATCCCTGTCACAGAATCCTGTCATTGACCAAGCAATGATGAGGGGGGTGAACCCTCACAGCCTCTGGGCATGGGTCTTGGAAAGTGTTGCACAAAGATACCTGTGTGCAGACGATCTCTATATGCAACAAACTCAGTGGAAGACAATAGAGCAAGGGATCCAATGCCTGAGAGAAATGGCAGTGGCAGAGATTTTCTTCTCAGATGATGTAACAACTAGGAACCCAGACTTGGTACCATGCACGTCTGTGATGTGGCGAAAACTTGTACGACTTGGGCCACATGAATATGCTTCTGCTTTAGCCATAAAGAAGAGGGATGAGAGAGATGAGACTGTGCTTGACATGGCAAAGATAGCTCCGAGCACATGCAGATGCTGTGCATGGCCCGACACATGCAAGAATCACAGCGGTAGAAACAAGTCTGCAGAACTTAGAGGATAAGATAGAGGAGAATCATAAGAAGCTCAGAGAGGAGATTAAAGAAGACCTTCTGCAAAGGTCAGCAGTACAGATCAGAGGTTCTGGTATCCAAGGCAGACGTTCCCCAGATGGAGAGAGAAGGTACACCCCACGAGCTGAGCTGTGGTTCTACCTGCGTGATTGGGGGGAAAACATGAGGAGGTGGGATGGAAAACCTACTGCTGTTCTGGCGTGACGGGTGCATGAATTGAAGGAAGACAGGGCTGAGAAAGGGAGTTCCACCAAAAGGAAAGCAGCTCCAGTTGCCCGTAGCCGAACAGCCAGGTATGATGATGATGACCTGTCTGATCCCCTCGAAGGAACATCCAAAACATACACCCAGGGAAAGAAGGATAACCAGGCTTAGAGGGGCCCTGCCTCTGGCCAGGTAGAGGCCAGGGAAAATTGTATTTTCTGGTCTGTGTGGATTCGTTGGCCTGGCACATCAGAACTACAAGAGTATAAAGCTTTGGTTGATATTGGAGCTCAATGTCCATTAATCCCATCAAGACATGTGGGGACAGAGTTCTGTTTCTATTGCTGGTGTGACAGGGGGATCCCAGGATTTCACTTTGGTGGAAGCTGATGTGAGTCTGACTGGAAGTGAGTGGAAGAAATACCCTATTGTGACTGGCCCAGAGGCCCCATGTATTTTGGGCATAGACTACCTTTGAAGAGGGTATTTCAAAGACCCAAAAATACTCAAGTGGGCATTTGGGATAGCTACTGTAGTGACAGAGGGCATCCAGCAATTGAACACCTTGCCTGGGTTGTCTGAGAATCCATCTGCAGTAGGATGCCTGACGGGAGAAGAGCAACAGGTGCCAATTGCCACTTCCACAGTGCATCACTGACAGTACAGAACCACTCGAGATGCTGTGGTTCCCATCCATAAGATGATCCAAGAGCTGGAGAGCCAAGGGATGGTCAGCAAAACCCACTCACCCTTCAACAGCCCATTTGGCCTGTGTGTAAATCTGAAGGAGAATGGAGATTGGCTGTGGACTACCTTGCATTGAATGAAGTGACTCCACCACTGAGTCCTGCCATACCAGACAGGCTGGAACTCCAGTATGAGCTTGAGTCCAAGGCAGCAAGGTGGTATGCCACGATAGACACAGCCAATACATTTTTTCTCCATTCCTTTGGCAGCAGAATGCAGGCCTCAGTTTGCTTTCACATGGAGGGGAGTGCAGTACACCTGGAACCAACTGCCCCAGGGGTGGAAGCACAGCCCCACCATCTGCCATGGACTGATCCAGACTGCACTAGAAAGGGGTGAGGCTCCAGAACATCTACAGTATATTGATGATATCATTGTGTGGGGGAACACATGAGCGGAAGTGTTACAGAAAGAAGAGAAAATCATCCAAATCCTCCTGGAATCTGGTTTCGCCATCAAAAAGAGCAAAGTTAAGAGACCAGCTCATGAGATCTAGTTCCTGGGAGTGAAGTGGCAAGATGGACAGCAGCAGATTCCTACAGATGTCATCAACAAGATAACAGCAATGTCTCCACCATCCAGCAAGAACGAGACACAAGCTTTCTTGGGTGCCATAGGCTTTTGGAGGATGCACATTCCTGAGTACAGTCAGATCATGAGCCCTCTTTACCTGGTCACCCGCAAGAAGAACGAGTTCCACTGGACCCCTGAGCAGCAACAAGACTTTGCACAGATCAAGCAGGAGATCGCTCATGCTGTAGCCCTTGGCCTGGTCAGTGTCCGGTTTATCTCCCCGAAAGGTTGTAGTGGTTCTGGTCCGCCCAGGGAACGCCAAGTGTCCGGTTTATCTCGGCTGTTTGAGGGGCCTGGAAAGGCCCTAGGGTGGCCTTGGGGCAGCCCGCGTATCGAAGGACGAGAAGAGGCTTCAGTTCTTCTTTCTGGTTTTATGTTTATTAATTGTTTATCTAAAAGATGTTCTTTCAGCCACCAGAGATCTGCTCAGCAGTCAGCCATGGGCATACTGTCTCGTCCCCTGACCGCCACGTATCTTTATACCCCTTGCTACGTATACAATATTTATCATTTTTCCCCAATACCATCTATTGTTATAACTCGGTGTACTCTTAGTAATAACCAATCCAAAGGTGCCACCGTGGCCAAAGAAGATGGAGGAGAAGAGGAAGAAGAAGGAGGACAGGACACACCCCAATTCCTCCATCTTACTCCTCCAAACCCCCCTGTACATAAATCCTAAACCCTGTTTCTCACCCTCTAATTAGCTAATCTTTTCGCCATTCACCCCGGTGAAGCCCTCATCCTTGTCGTCTCCTGTGTAGGGTTAAAGTCCAGCTACCAGACACTTCTGGCAACATTCCAGGACTCCTGAGCCCCCCCGGGTCTCGGTGGCTCAGCATCTCAGGACTGAGATCTTGAGATCCGACAGTCAGGACAGGACCAGAGGTGAAGAACGTGCTCTACTCGGCAGCTGGGTACAATGGCTTGTCCTGGAGCCTTTGGCAGAAGGTGCCTGGGGAGACTCAAGGCCAACCACTGGGATTTTGGAGTTGAAGCTACAGAGGCTCTGAAGCCAACTACACTCCCTCACGAAAGGAAATCTTGGCTGCCTAATGAGACAGAGTAATCCATCCTGAACTAGGTGAAGTGTCTGGGAGAGGTGAAGGGTCTGTGGAGCTAAAGCTGAAGGAGAGGCCGCGTTCCAGAGACAGCAAGGAGACAGAGAAAGAAAAACAGAAAAACCACGAGGTCAATCTGCCCCCGACTTAGGAATTCCTTCGATAAAGAAGAATTAGTGCTAAATGTCGTGTGGAATGAATATGTATGAACTTAATTTGAAACTGTATGCATATGCATTTGGAAGGGGGATAAAAAGGGGACTCGGAGTCTCCAGGGGCACGCATGCCCTTTTGGGGAGTCTTGCGTCCGGCGCGCGTCGTAATAAAAGCATACCGGGCTTTACAACTTTTACAAGTTGTGAGGTTTCTTCTTTTCTCCGCAAAACACTATGAAGGAGTCCAAGCTGCCTCAGAGGTGATTGGTACAGAAACACAACTCCTCCTGGCACCCCGACTACCAGTGCTGGGGTGGATGTTCAAAGGAAAGGTTCCCACCACCCACCATGCCACTGATGCTACATGGAGCAAATGGATTGCCCTCATCCCACAGTGTTCCCGTATTGGAAACCTGAATCGCCCTGGGATTTTGGAAATAATTACAAACTGGCTGGAAGGTGAAAACTTTGGTCTCACTGATGAAGAGGAAGAGGAACCAGTGACACGTGCTGAAGAAGCTCCACCATACAACCAACTACCAGCAGAACCACAAAACGCTCTTTTCACTGACACTTCCTGTCGCATTGTAGGGATGAACCGGAAGTGGAAAGCAGCTGAATGGAGCCCCACACATCAGGTAGCCCAAGCTACCAAAGGAGAAGGTGGATCAAATCAACTTGCTGAACTCAAGGCCGTTCAGCTGGCCCTGGACATTGCTGAAAGACAGAAGTGGCCAAAGCTCTACCTCTACACCGATTCCTGGATGGTAGCCAATGGTCTGTGAGGCTGGCTGGAAAGGTGGAAAGAGGCCAACTGGCAGCGTAGGGGAAGCCAATCTTGACTGTTGATGAGTGGAAAGACATTGATATCAGGGTAGGGAGGCTACCTGTGAAAGTCCACAATGTAGATGCTCATGTCCCCAAGAGTAGAGCTAATGAGGAACACTGAAACAACGAGCAGGTAGATCAGGCTGCAAAGACAGAGATGTCAAAGATAGACCTAGACTGGGAACACAAGGGAGAGTTATTCCTAGCTCGATGGGCCCATGATGCCTCAGGCCATCAGGGCAGAGATGCCACCTATAAGTGGGCACGAGACCGAGGGGTGGATCTAACCATGGACAGTATTTCTCAGGTTATCCATGACTGTGAGACGTGTGCTGCCATCAAGCAGGCCAAGCAAGTGAAGCCCTATGGTACAGTGGGCGGTGGTCCAAGTACAAGTATGGGGAGGCCTGGCAGATTGACTCCATCACACTGCCCCAGACACGCCAGGGCAAGCGCTACGTGCTGACCATGGTGGAAGCCACCACCGGATGGTTGGAAACCTACCCTGTGTCTCACACCACTGCCCAGAACACCATCTTGGGCCTGAAAAAGCAAATCCTGTGGAGACATGGCACCCCTGAGAGAACTGAGTCAGACAATGGGACCCATTTCAAGAATGGCCTTATCAACACCTGGTCCAGAGAACATGGTATTGAATGGATTTATCATATCCCCTATCATGCACCAGCTGCCAAGAAAGTTGAATGGTGCAATGGACTACTTAAGACTACCCTGAAGGCCCTGGGCCGGGGAACCTTCAGAAATTGGGAAATGAACTTAGCAAAGGCCACCTGGATGGTCAACACCAGAGGGTCCATCAGTCAAGCTGGTCCTGCCCAGTCTGAACCCTTGCACACAGCAGATGGAGATGAAGTCCCTGTGGTTCATATGAAAGGTATTTTAGGAAAGACTGTTTGGATTAATCCCACCTCAAGCAAAGACAAACCCATCTGTGGAATTGTTTTTGCTCAAGGACCTGGTTACACTTGGTGGATAATGCAGAAAGATGGAGAAAGATGTTGTGTACCACAGGGAAACCTAGTCTTAAATGAGAACTGTGTGTAAGGTTTCATTGTGATGTAGATGGAAATAGAATAAGGCGTAAATTATGTCCTAGATTGCAAGGTAATGTGTGTGTTCTATTCCCATCTGTCTGAGGTGGGCCAGTTACCATCTGTGAATTGGGCAGTTTTTCTTTATCTCTTCTATAAACCAATCTTTCCTCTGGGGAGACATCTGATGTTAATGGGCTATTGAGTGTCACTGCATGACTGATAAAATTACATCATCCCATTGTGAGATGCTCTGCCCAGAGGGAGGAGCCAAGCATTCCACCCTGGATATAATCTGAGATTTTGGGACACCAGAACAGCCTTTCCACCGGATTCCTAGAGGCCTATCTGCCCCTTCCACTGTATTCCCTGAGGAGCAGCAGCCTTTTCCACTGGATTCCCAGAGGAAGACCAGGCCCATCTACACCACCACTGGATCTTCAGAGGAAGACTACAACCTTCTACAGGATCACTGCTCTAACAGAACCACATTTTCTGCAGAAAGACTGCAGGAGGACTGCAGCCACCATTTCAATTGGACTGCTACCAACACCCTGACCCACAGTGTGTCAGGTCATATTCCGACTCTGTCAGTGTTGTTTTCTATTATTGCATTGTTTATTTTTTCTTTCTTCCCTAATAAAGAACTGTTATGCCTGCTCCCACATCTGTGCCTGAGAGCTCCCTTAATTTCAAAATTACAACAATTCAGAGGGAGGGG
>NW_026993489.1:0-13019 GCF_028769735.1 Zonotrichia leucophrys gambelii
CCCGCTTTGGGTGGAGTTGCAGGGCCCTTCCTCAAAACCCGCCCCACCGACTGGTGCCCCCTTTCATTGGGAACCTTGCGTATGTGGATTTTCGGAGCCAGCCGGACTTCCCCGCCCCGGCCCCCAACCAAACACCCCTTTTCCTGGGAAAAAACTACCCGTATTGGTGCGATTGGGAGCCTTTTCCCCTACATCCAGCCCGACTGGCATGGTGCCACCTTCTCTGGGAACCATCCTGCGTATCGTGGATTTTCAGGAGCCAGCGGCCACTCAGCGCACAGCCCCCAAAACAAACTACGGCCCTTTTCCCTGGAAGTAAAAATTGACTGCCCGCACCTCTGTGGCAGATTGCAGGAGCCACTTTGCCTCTATCAAACCGCCCGACTTGGCACTGGTGCACTTTCATCTGGGAACCATCCTGCGTATCGTGGATTTTCAGGAGCCAGCCGGCCACTCCCACCGGCCCCAACAAACACGGCCTTTTCCGAAAAACTACCGCCCTCTCTGGCTGGCAGATTGCAGGACACTTCCTCTATCAACCCCACTCGATGGTGCCACCTTTCATTGGAACATCCTGCTATCGTGGATTTTCAGGAGCCAGCCGGCCACTCCCAGCACAGCCCCGAACACAAACCACGGCCCTTTTCCCTGGCAAAAAAACTCCCCGCCCGCTCTCTGGCAGATTCAGGAGCATTGCCTCTATCAACAGCCACCGCTCGGTGCCACCTTTCATCTGGAACATCCTGCTATCGTGATTTCAGGAGCCAGCGCCACTCCAGCCACAGGCCCCAAAACAAAAACGGCCCTTTTCCTGGAAAAAAACTACACCCCTCTGCTGGCAATTGCAAGCCACTTGGTATACAACCGCCCGACTGCACTGGTCCACCTTTTCTGGACCATCCTGCTATGTGGATTTTCAGGGCGCCGGCCACCCCAGCCACAGCCCAAAAAACACGGCCCTTTTCCTGGAAAATGACCTGCCCTCATCTGGCTGGCAATGCAGAGCACTTGTAATCAAACGCCCGAACTGGCACTGGCACCTTTCATCTGGGAACACCTGCGTATCGTGGATTTTCAGGAGCCAGCCGGCCACTCCAGCCACAGGCCCCCGAACACAAACCGCCCTTTTCCAAAAAATAACCGCCCACCGCTGGTGCAGAGCAGTGCCTCTTCAAACAACCATGCCGACTTACTGGTCCACTCTATGGGAATTTTGGACGGGATTTCAGCACCGGCCCCCACACACCCGCCTTCCCTAAGAAAATGACCTGCCTCATCTGCTGGCAGATTGCAGAGCCACTTTATCAACCGCCCTGCACTGGGCAACTGGCCACCTGTATCTGGATTCCGGAGACATAGCCACGGCCCCCCACAACCCAGGCCCCGAAACAAAACCCCCGCCTTCTGGCAACAGGAACTACTGCCATAAGCGCGAGCACTGGTGCCATTTTATCGCCATCCTGCGACGTGATTTCGGAACCACCGGTCACCCGGCCCCCGCACAAAACGGCCCCCGAACAAACCACGGCTTTCCCCGGCAAAAACGAGCCCTCCTCTGGCGCGATGCAGGGCCACCTTCATCAACCACCGCGTATGTATTTCAGGCCACGGCAGTTCAGAGCCCGCACCCAACGCCTTCCCTAAAAAAAAAACGCCCTTTCCCGGAGATGCGACCGCTGGCCTTGCAATCAGGGCCCCTTCAATGCCACTTACTGGGACCTCCTCTGGGATTCGGATTTGGCACCGGCCACCCCACACACCCACCGAAACAAATACGCCCTTTTGGCGAATGCGGCCACTTGCTCTTCAACAGCCACTGCTTCACGGGCCCTGGCTGGGCCACCTCATCTGGATTTCGGCGGGCCACCAGCCACACCCCAACAAACAGGCCCCCGAAAAAACTACGCCCTCAAGTGAATTCCAGCCTTTATCAACTAGCCACTTGCATTCCACCTCCTGGCACTGTGGATTTCTGGCCACCGCATCCGGCCCGGGCCCCACCAACCCGGCCTTCCGAAAAAACGCTCCCGTCACCGCCTCTGGCAGATTGCAGGAGCACTTGCCTATCAAACCAGCCCGACTTGCACTGGTGCCACCTTTCATCTGGAACCATCTGCGTATCGTGGATTTCAGAGCCCGGCACCAGCCACAGGCCCCCAACAAACCACGGCCTTTTCCCTGGAAAAATACCCCCCCCCCCCCCCCCCCCCCCCCCCCCCCCCCCCCCCCCCCCCCCCCCCCCCCCCCCCCCCCCCCCCCCCCCCCCCCCCCCCCCCCCCCCCCCCCCCCCCCCCCCCCCCCCCCCCCCCCCCCCCCCCCCCCCCCCCCCCCCCCCCGCTTCTGGCTGGCAGATTGCAGGAGCCACTTGCCTCTATCAAACCAGCCCGACTCGGCACTGGTGCCACCTTTCATCTGGGAACCATCCTGCGTATCGTGGATTTTCAGGAGCCAGCCGGCCACTCCCAGCCACAGGCCCCCAAACACAAACTACGGCCCTTTTCCTGGAAGTAAAATTGAAACTGCCCGTCATCTGGCTGGCAGATTGCAGGAGACCACTTGCCTCTATCAAACCAGCCCGACTTGGCACTGGTGCCAAGCTTCATCTGGGAACCATCCTGCGTATCGTGGATTTTCAGGAGCCAGCCGGCCACTCCCAGCCACAGGCCCCGAACACAAACCACGCCCTTTTCCCTGTGCAAACAAACTCACCCCCCCTTCTGGCTGGCAGATTGCGGAGACACTTGCCTCTATCAAACCAGCCCGACTTGGCACTGGTGCCACCTTTCATCTGGGAACCATCCTGCGTATCGTGGATTTTCAGGAGCCAGCCGGCCACTCCCAGCCACAGGCCCCAACACAAACACGGCCCTTTTCCCTGGAAGTAAAACTGACCTGCCCGTCATCTGGCTGGCAGATTGCAGGAGCCACTTGCCTCTATCAAACCTGCCCGACTTGGCACTGGTGCCACCTTTCATCTGGGAACCATCCTGCGTATCGTGGATTTTCAGGAGCCAGCGCCACTCCCAGCCACAGGCCCCCGAACACAAACCACGGCCTTTTCCTGGCAAACAAAACTCAACCCGCCCTCTTCTGGCTGGCAGATTGCAGGAGCCACTTGCCTCTATCAAACCAGCCCGACTCTGCACTGGTGCAACCTTTCATCTGGGAACCATCCTGCGTATCGTGGATTTTCAGGAGCCAGCCGGCCACTCCCAGCCACAGGCCCCCAAACAAAACTACGGCCCTTTTCCCTGGAATTAAAACTGACCTGCCCATCATCTAGCTGGCAATTGCAGCAGCCACTTGGTATATCAAACCTGCCCACTTGGCACTGGTGCCACCTTTCATCTGGGAACCATCCTGTGTATCGTGGATTTTCAGGGCCAGCCGGCCACTCCCAGCCACAGGCCCCCGAAACAAACTACGGCCATTTTCCCTGGAAGTAAAATTTAACCCGCCCGTATCTGGGTGGCAGATTGCAGGAGCCCCTTGCTCTATCAAACCAGCCCGACTTGGCACTGGTGCCACCTTTCATCTGGGAACCATCCTGCGTATCGTGGATTTTCAGGAGCCAGCCGGCCACTCCCCGCCACAGGCCCCCAACCCCAAAAAAAAGGCCCTTTCCCTGGAGAAAATGAACCCGCCCTCATCTGGCTGGCAGATTGCAGGAGCCACTTGCCTCTATCATCCAGCCGGGCTTGGCACTGGTGCCAGTTTCTTGGGAACCCCTCCTGGTACGTGTTTTCAGGAGCCACGGCCACTCCCAGCCACAGGCCCCAACACCAAACCACGGCCCTTTTCCCTGGCAAACAAAACTCACCCGCCCGCTTCTGGCTGGCAGATTGCGAGCCACTTGCCTCTTCAAACCAGCCCGACTGGCACTGGTGCCCCCTTTCTGGGACCATCCAGCATATTTGATTTTCAGGGCCAGCCGGGCCCCTCCCAGCCACAGTCCCCAAAAGAACTACGGCCCTTTTCCCTGAAGTAAAACTGACCTGCCCATCATCTGGCTGGCATGCAGAGAGCCACTTGGATATCAACCGCCGACTTGGCACTGCGGCCCCCTTTCATCTGGGAAAACCCTCCCCCCGTATTGTGGATTTCAGGACCGCCGGCCACTCTCACCCCAGGCCCGAACACAACTCGGCCTTTTCCCTGGAGAAAACTACCTGCCCGTAATCGGCTGGAGATTGCAGGAACCACTTGCCTCTATCAACCCAGCCCGACTCGGCACTGGTGCCACCTTTCACTGGGAACCATCGCGTTCGGTGGATTTTTTGGGGCCCCGGGCCCTCCCAGCCCCCAGGCCCCCGAACACAAACCCCGGCCCTTTTCCCCCTCAAAAAAAACTAACCCCCCCTTTCTGGGGGAAGATTCAGGGCCCCTTTGCCTCTATCAACCGCCCGACTGACGGGCCACCTTTTTCTGGGAACCATTCTGTATTGTGGTTTTCAGACCACCGGCCACTCCAGCCACAGGCCCCCAAAAACAAATAGGCCCTTTCCCCGGGAATTTAAAAAAGGGCCTGCCCATCTTTTGGCGGGAGATTGCAGGGGCCCCCCTCTATCAAACCACCCGCTCGGACGGTGCCACCTTTTATTGGGAACCATCCGCTATCGGGATTTTTAGGAGCCAGCCGGCCCCCCCAGCCCCCGGCCCCCAACCAAAAAAACGGCCCTTTTCCTGGAAACAAAAAAACCCGCCCCCGGCTTTTTGGCTGGCAATTTCAGGAGCCCCTTCCCCTATCAAACCAACCCGATCGGACTGGTGCAAACCCTTTTACTGGGGAAACCCTCCTGCGTATCGTGGATTTTCAGGAGCCCCGCCGGGCCCCTCCCCCCACAGCCCCCAACACAAACCCCGGCATTTTTTCCCGGGAAAAAAACTTACCCCCCCGCTTCTGGTGGGGATTGCAGGACCTTTTTTTTTTTTGAACCCCCAATCCAGGGCCACTTTTTTGGAACTCCGCTTGGGATTTTTCAGGACCCGCCGGCCCCTCCAACACAGGGCCCCAACAAAAATCGGGCCTTTTCCCGGAAATAAAAATGACCTGCCCCCATTTGGGTGGGGATTGCAGGGCCCCCTTCCCTATCAATCCAGCCCGACTCGGCACTGGGGCCACCTTTCATCTGGAACCATCCCGTATCGTGGATTTTTAGGAGCCACCCCCCCCCCCACTCCCCGCCACAGGCCCCCCAAAAAACAAACAGGGCCCCCCCTTTTCCCCGGAAAAAAATAACCCCCCCCGCTTTTGGGTGGCAGATTGCAGGAGCCACTGCCTCTATAACCCGCCCGATCGGGACTGGGGCCACCTTTCATCTGGAACCATCCTGCGTATCGGGTTTTCAGGGGCCCCCGGGCCCCTCCCCCGCCACAGGGCCCCCCAACACAAACCACGCCCTTTTCCCCGAAAAAAAAAACCCCCCGCCCCCCTTTTTGGGTGGGAGATTTCGGAACCACTTGCCCCTATCAAACCACCCACTCGACTGGGCCACCTTTCATCTGGAACCCTCCCGCGTATTTGGATTTTCAGGAGCCAGCCCGGGCCCCTCCCAGACACAAGTCCCAAAAAAAACTACGGCCTTTTCCCCGGGAAATAAACTGACCCCCCTCATCTGTGGCAATTGCAGGAGCATTAAATCAAAGCCCAACTTGGCCTGTGCCACCTTTCCTCTGGAACCCTCTTGGGTTCGTGGGTTTTCAGGGGCCCCCGCCACCCCCGCCCCGGCCCCGAAACAAAAAAACGGCCCCTTTTCCCTGGAAGTAAAATGACCTGCCCTCATTTGCTGGCATTGCAGAGCCACTGTTACAAACCCCTACTTTGGGACTGTGCCACCTTTTATCGGGAACCATCCTCTACGGGGGTTTTAGGAGCCAGGCCCCCTCCCAGCCACAGGGCCCAACACAAACACGGCCCTTTTTTCCTGGGAAATAAAACTGAACCGCCCCCATCTGGGTGGCAGATGCGGGGCCCTTGCCTTATCAATCCCGCCCCCTGGGACTGGTGCCCCCTTTATCTGGGAACCCTCCGCGTATGTGATTTTCGAACCAGGGGGCCACTCCCAGAAAACCCCCCAAAAAAAACTACGGCCCCTTTTCCCCCGGGAAATAAAAGACCTCCCTCACTGGGTGGCAGATTGCAGGAGCATTGCCTTTAAACACCCCCCATTTGGGACTGGTTTCCCCTTTTATCTGGGAACCCCCCTCCTGCGATGTGGGTTTTAGGGGGCCCCGGGCCCCTCCCAGCCACAGGCCCCAACAAAACACGGCCCTTTTCCCCGGAAAAAAAACACCCGCCTGGGGTTGGGAGATTGCAGGGGCACTTCCCCCATCAAACCAGCCCGACTCGCACTGGGGCCACCTTTCATCGGGAACCACCCGTATCGTGGATTTTCGGAGCCCCCGGCCACTCCGCCCAGGCCCCCAAAACAAACTAAAAGGCCCTTTTCCTGGAAGTAAAAATGACCTGCCTATCTGGCTGGCAATTGCAGGGCCACTTGCCCCTATCAACCAGCCCGACTCCACTTTGGTGCCACCTTATCTGGGGCCATCCTTAATGTAATTTTTTAGGGGCCACCGGCCACTCCCAGCCCCAGGCCCCCAAAAAAAATACGGCCCTTTTCCTGGAATTTAAAAAGGGCCTGCCCCTCATCTGGGTGGCAATTGCAGGAGCCATTCCCTATCAAACCCGCCGATGGCACTGGGGGCCCCCTTTTTATCTGGGAAACCTCCGCGTATCGTGGATTTTCAGGAGCCAGCCGCCACTCCCAGCCCCAAAGGCCCCCGAAAACCCAAACCGGCCTTTTCCCCGGGAAAAAAAAACCCACCCCGTTTATCTGGGTGGAGATTGCAGGCCACTTCCCTATCAACCACCCACTTGGCACTGGGCCACCTTTTTCTGGGGAAACCCCCTGCGATCGGGATTTTCAGGGGGCCACCGGCCACTCCCGCCACGGCCCCCAAAAACAAACTACGGCCCTTTTTTTCCCGAAGTAAAACTGACCTGCCTCATCTGGGTGGCAATTGCAAGGGGACTTGTTATCAACCAGCCCGACGGGGCTGGGGGCCACCTTTCATCTGGAAACCTCCTGCGTATTGTGGATTTTTAGGGGGCCAGCCGGCCACCCCACACAGGCCCCCAACACAAACCACGGCCCTTTTCCTGGAAAAAAACTTAAACCCCTGTTTTTGGTGGGAGATGCAGGAGCCCTTTCCTCTATCAACCCGCCCGCTCGGGACTGGTGCCCACCCTTTTTCTGGGAAACCCTCCTGCTATCGTGGATTTCAGGAGCACCGGCCCCCACCACAGGCCCCCCCAAAAAAAACACGGCCCTTTTCCCTGGAAGTAAAACTGACCTCCCGTCTGGCTGGAGATTTCAGGGGCCCAAATTTTTCCTCTAAAAAAAACAATCCAGGGGGGGGGGGGGGGGGCCCGATCCACTGGTGCACCTTTCACTGGGAACCTCCCGCGTATTGTGGATTTTTTAGGGGGCCCCGGGCCCCCCCCACACAGGCCCCCCAAAAAAAACTACGGCCATTTTTCCCCGAAAAAAAAAACACCGTTCTCATTTGGGTGGAAGATTTCGAAGCCATTCCCCAACAAACCACCCGACTCGCACTGGTGCCAACCCCTTTATCTAACCAACCGGTTTCGTGGTTTTCAGGACCAGCCCCCCACCCCAAACCCCCCCCAGGCCCCCCAAACAAAAAACGGGCCCTTTTTTCCTGGAAGAAAACGACCTGCCCCTATCTGGGTGGCCCAATTGCGAAACCCCTTTTTACAACCCCCACTTGCAGGGGCCCCCCTTTCATCGGGAACCATCCCGGTATCGTGGGTTTTCAGGGGCCAGCCCCCACTCCCAGCCACAGGCCCCCAAACAAACTACGGCCCTTTTCCTGGGAAATAAAACGATGTCCCCATCTGGTGGCAGATTGCAGGAGCCACTTCCCCCAATCAACCAGCCCGACTCGGGACTGGGGCACCTTTCATCTGGGAACCACCTGCGTATCGTGGATTTTTTAGGAGCCCGCCCCCTCCGCCAACCCCCAAAAACAAACACGGCCCCCTTTTCCTGGGAAAAAAATACCGCCCCCATCTGGGTGGGAATTGCAGGAGCCACTTCCTCTATCAATCCCCACCGGGACTGGCACCTTTTTATCTGGAACCACCTGCGTATCGTGGATTTCAAGCCCGCCCCACTCCCCCCACAGGCCCCCGAAAACAAACCCGGCCCTTTCCCCGGCAAAAAAAAACTCACCCCCCCCTTCGGCTGGCAATTGCAGGGGCCCCTTGCCTCTACAATCAGCCCCGACTCGCACGGGCCACCTTTCATCGGAACCATCCTGCGTAGGGATTTTCAGGAGCCAGCCCGGCCACTCCCAGCCACAGGCCCCCAACACAAACCACGGGCCCCTTTTCCCCGGGAAAAAAACTCCCTTTCTGGTGGCAATTGCGGGGCACTTCTCATCATCCGCCCACTGGGGCCCGGGGCCCCCTTCATCTGGGGAACCCCCTGCGATCGAATTTCAGGGGCCCGCCGGCCCTCCCAGCCACGGGCCCCCAACAAAACACGGGCCCTTTTCCCCGGAAAAAAACTACCTCCCTTCTGGGGGGGGAAATTTCAGGCCCTTGCCTCTATCAACCAGCCACTGGCCTGGGCCACCTTTTTCTGGGAACCCTCCTGCTACGTGGGTTTTCAGGAGCCGCCGGGGCCCCTCCAGCCACGGCCCCCAAAAAACCACGGCCCCTTTTTCCCGAAATAAAACTGACCTGCCTCATCTGGGGTGCAATTGCAGACCCCTTGTTATCAAACCGCCCACTTGGCATGGTGCCACCTTTCATCGGGAACCATCCTGCTATCGTGGATTTTCAGGAGCCAGCCGCCACTTCCAGCCAAGGCCCCAAAAACAAACACGGCCCTTTTCCCGGAAGTAAAACGACCTCCCGTCATCTGGCGGCAGATTGCAGAGCACTTGCCCCCTATCAAAATCCACCCGACTCGGGACTGGTTTCCCCCTTTCCTGGAACCACCTGCGTATTTTGATTTTTAGGGCCGCCGCCAAATCCACCACGGCCCCCAACAAAACACGGGGCCCTTTTCCCGGAAAAAAAACTTTTCCCCTCTCTTTCTGGAGATGAGGAGCCACTTCCCCTATCAAACCAGCCCGACCGGCCTGGTGCCCCCTTTCATCTGGGGAAACCTCCTGCGTATCGTGGGGTTTTCAGGAGCCACCGGCCCCTCCCACCACAGGGCCCCCAACACAAAAACACGCCCCCTTTCCCTGGAATAAAAAAAAACCCCCTTCGGGTGAGATTCAGGAGCCCCCTTCCTTTTCACCAGCCCCACTCGGGACTGGGCCCCTTTCATCTGGGAACCATCCCGGGTATTGTGGGTTTTCAGGAGCCAGCCGGCCCCTCCCAGCCCAGGCCCCCCAAACACAAAAAACCCCCTTTTTTTGGAATAAAATGACCTGTTCGTCATCTGGCTGGCGATTGCAGAAACCCCTTCCCCCTATCAAACCAGCCCGACTCGCAGGTGCCCCCTTTCTCTGGGGAACCATCCCGGTATCGTGGATTTTCAGGGGCCCGCCGGCCACCCCACCACAGGCCCCCCAACACAAACCCGGCCCTTTTTCCAAAAAAACACCCCCTTCTGGCTGGAGATTGCAGGAGCCATCCCTTCAACCAGCCCCCAAATGGCACTGGGGCCACCCTTTTATCGGGAACCATCCTGGTACGTATTTTTAGGACCAGCCGGGGACTCCCGCCACGGGCCCCCCAAAAAAAATGGCCCTTTTCCTGGAAGTAAAATGACCTGCCTCATCTCTGGGAATTGCAGACCCCTTGGTTATCAACCGCCCACCCGGCATGGTGCCACCTTATCTGGGAACATCCTGCTTTTTGGGTTTTCAGGGGCCACCGGCCACCCCAGCCAAAGGCCCCCGAACAAATTTTGGTTTCCCGGGTAAAAGAGCCCCCAAGCGGCTTTAAAGGGGGGGGGGTTTTAAAGGGACGGATGGGCCCCTTTTTTGGCCCCGGTAGGGGGGGGGGGCCGCCGGGGGGGTTCCCCCCCACGGGCCCCAAACACAACACGGGCCCTTTCCCTGGAAAAAAAACCCCCGCTCTGGCTGGAGATGCAGGACCCTTCCCACAACCCTCGATCGGCACTGGTCCCCCTTTCATCTGGAACCATCCTGGTATCGTGATTTTTTTGGAAAACCCGCCGGCCCCTCCCAGCCACAGCCCCCAAAAAAAAAACAAAGCCTTTCCCTGGCAAAAAAACCACCCCCCTTTCCCGGGGTGGCCCAATTTCAGAGCCACTTGTTATAAACCAGCCCACTGGGTGTGCCACCTTTCTCTGGGAACCTCCTGCTTCTGGATTTTTTAGAACCCGCCCGGGCCCTCCAGCCCAAAAGGCCCCACACAAAAATGGCCCTTTTTTTCCCCGGGAAATAAAACTGACCTCCTCATCTGCTGCCAAATTTCAGAGCCCCTTTAAAACAAAGCCCACTGGCACTGGTGCCCCCTTTCATCTGGAACCTCTGCGTATTGTGGGTTTTCAGGAGCCAGCCGGCCCCCTCCCCGCCCCAGGCCCCAAACAAATACTCCCCTTAAGAAAAAATACCGCTTTATTGGGTGGCAATTGCAGGAGCCTTTTTACAAAACCGCCCACTTGGGACCGTGCCACCCTTTTATTGGAACCATCCGCAAAAGGGATTTTCAGGAGCCCGCCCCCACTCCCCGCCAAAAGGGAAAAAAAAGGGGGGGGGGGGGGGGGGGGGGGGGGGGGGGGTTTTTTTGGGGGGGGGGGGGAAAAAAAAATAGGTTTTTGGTGGAATTGAGGAGATTTTTAAAAAGGGATGGATGGTTGGGAAAAATTTAAATTGGGGGAAAAATTTATTTTGGGGGATTTAAGGGGAAAGGGTTAAAGGGGAAAAAAAAAATTTAGTTTTTTGGGGAAAAAAATAAATTTTTGGTTTTAAAAGGAGGAGAAATTTTTATAAAAAAGGATGAAAAGGTGATTTATTGGGAAAAAGGGGGATTTGGGGGGGATTTTAAGAGGGAAAAAAAAAAAAGGAAAAAAAAAATAAAGGGTTTTTGGAAGTAAAAATGAATTTGGTATTGGTGGGGATTGCAGGAGCCCTTCCTATAAAAGAAAAACTGCATGGTGATTTAGGGAACCTTGGTATGGGGAAAATTTTAGGAAAAGGGGTGAAGGGGGAAAAAAAAGGTTTAAAAAAAATAAAAAATTTTTTGGGGAAATTGAGGAAAAATTTTATAAGGGAAAGGGGATTTATTGGAAAATTTGGGTATGTGGGGGTTTTAGGAGAGGGTTGAAGGGAAAAAAAAAAGGTTTTCCCCAAGTAAAAAAATGAAAGTTTATTTGTGGAATTGAGGAGCACTTTTTTAAAGGGAAATGGACTGGTGCACCTTTTTGGGAACCCCCTTTTGGTTTTTATTTTTGGAGGCCCCATAGAAAAGGAAAAAAAAAAGGTTTCCCTGGAAATTTTAAAATGTTGGATTGGTGGAATTGAGGGGGTTTTATAAAACGATGGGAAAAGGGGTTTTTTTGGGGGAAAAAATTTCGTATGTGGATTTTAGGGGGAAAAAGGGAAGACAGGCCCCGAAAAAACCACGGCCCTTTCCCGGAAAAAAAAAAAGGTTTTCTGAGATTCAGGGGACTTTCTATCAAAAGCCCCCTGGATGGCCCCTTTCATCTGGAACCATCCTGCGTACTGGGTTTTTTGGAGCCCCCGGCCACCCACCACGTTTTTAAAAAAAATAAATTTTGGTGAATTGAGAATTTTATAAAAGGGGTGGGGTGGTTGGATTTTTTGGAAAAAAAATTTATTATTTAGGAAAAATTTAAAAAAAAAAAAAAAAAAAAAAAAAAAAAAAAAAAAAAAAAAAAAAAAAAAAAAAAAAAAAAAAAAAAAAAAAAAAAAAAAAAAAAAAAAAAAAAAAAAAAAAAAAAAAAAAAAAAAAAAAAAAAAAAAAAAAAAAAAAAAAAAAAAAAAAAACCCACCCCAAACACAAACTACGGGCCTTTTTTCCCTGGAAGGGAAAAAACTGACCCGCCCGTCATCTGGGTGGCAATTGCAGGAGCCACTTGCTCTATCAACCGCCCGACGGGCACTGGTGCCACCTTTCATCTGGGAACCATCCTGCGTATCGTGGATTTCAGGAGCCAGCCGGCCACTCCCAGCCACAGGCCCCCGAACACAACCACGGCCCTTTTCCCTGGGAAACAAAACTCACCCCCCCGCTTCTGGCTGGCAGATTGCAGAGCCCCTTCCCCCTATCAAACCAGCCCACTCGGACTGGTGCCACCTTTCATCTGGGAACCATCCTGCGTATCGTGGATTTTCAGGACCAGCCGGCCACTTCCCAGCCACAGCCCCCGAACACAAACACGGCCCTTTTCCCTGGAAAAAAACTACCCGCCCCCTCAGCTGGCAATTGCAGAGCCACTTGTTATCAAACCAGCCCACTTGGCACTGGTGCCACCTTTCATCTGGGGAAACCCTCCTGCGTATCGTGGATTTTCAGGAGCCAGCGGCCACTCCCAGCCACAGGCCCCGAACACAAACACGGCCCTTTTTCCCCCGGAAGTAAAAACTGACCTGCCCGTATCTGGGTGGCAGATTGCAGGAGCCACTTGCCTCATATCAAACCACCCGACTCGCACTGGTGCCACCTTTCATCTGGAACCATCCTGCGTATCGTGGATTTTTAGGGGCCAGCCCGGCCTCCCCGCCACACCCCCAACAAAACCACGGCCCCTTTTTTTTGGAAAAAATACCCCCCCCCGCTGGCAATTGCAGGGCACTTCCTTATCAAAAAACCGACTCGGCACTGGGGCCCCCTTTCATCTGGAACCTCCGCGAAAAATGGATTTTTCAGGAGCCACCGCCACTCCCACCCCCGCCCCCCCAACAAAACTAGGGCCCTTTCCCCTTTAAAAAAAACAAAACCCCCCGCTTTTGGCTGGAAAATTGCGGAGCCACTTCCCCAACAA
>NW_026993490.1:0-12892 GCF_028769735.1 Zonotrichia leucophrys gambelii
GGCCGGGTGGGGGGGGGCCCCCGAAAATCCACGATACGCAGGATGGTTCCCGATGAAAGGTGGCACCAGTCCAGTCGGGGTGGATTGATAGAGGCAAGTGGGTCCTGCAATCTGCCAGCCAGAAGAGGGCAGGTCAGTTTTATTCCAGGGAAAAGGGCCGTGTATTTGTTCGGGGGCCTGTGGCTGGGAGTGCCCTTTGGGTCCTGAAATCCACGATACCAGGATGGTTCCCAGATGAAAGGTGGCACCAGTGCGTTCGGGTGGTTTGAAGAGGAAGTGTCTCCCGCAATTGCCAGCCAGAACGGGGGGTGAGTTTTGTTTGCAGGGGAAAGGGCCGTGGTTTGTGTGGGGCCTGTGGCTGGGAGTGCCCCCGGCTGGCTCCTGAAAATCCCCGTACGAGGTGGTTCCAGAGAAAGGTGGCACCAGTTCCGAGTCGGGCTGGATTGATAGAGGCAAGTGGCTCCTGCAATCTGCCAGCCAGATGACGGGCAGGTCGTTTACTTCCAGGAAAAGGGCGTGGTTGTGTTCGGGGGCCTGTGGCTGGGAGTGGCCGGCTGGCTCCTGAAATCCACGATAGCAGGATGGTTCCCAGATGAAAGGTGCACCAGTGCCAGTCGGGCGGATTGATAGAGGCAAGTGGCTCCTGCAATCTGCCAGCCAGATGACGGGCAGGTCAGATTTACTTCCAGGGAAAAGGGCCGTGGTTTGTGTTCGGGGCCGTGGCTGGAGTGGCCGTGGCTCCTGAAAATCCACGATAGCAGGATGGTCCCAGATGAAAGGTGGCACCAGTGCAAGTGGGCTGGTGTAGACAAGGGGCTCCTGCAATCTGCCAGGCCAGATGAGGGCAGGTAGTTTTACATTCCAGGGAAAAGGGCCGTAGTATTTGTTTGGGGCTGTGGCTGGGAGTGGCCGGTGGCTCTGAAAACCACGATACGCTGGATGGTTCCAGACCAAGGTGGCACCAGTGCCAAGTCGGGCTGGGTTTGATAGAGGCAAGTGGCCCTGCAATCTGCCAGCCAGAGACGGGCAGGTAGTTTTTATTGCCAGGGAAAAGGGGTGTTTGTGTTGGGGCCTGTGGCTGGGAGTGGCCGGCTGGCTCCTGAAAATCCACGATACGCAGGATGGTTCCAGATGAAAGGTGGCACCAGTGCCAGTCGGGCTGGTTGATAGAGGCAAGTGGCTCCTGCATCTGCCAGCCAGATGAGGGAGGTAGTTTTCATTCCAGGGAAAAGGGCCGTAGTTTTGTTTGGGGGCCTGTGGCTGGGAGTGGCGGCTGGCTCCTGAAAATCCACGATACACAGGATGGTTCCAGATGAAAGGTGGCACCAGTGCCAGTCGGGTGGTTTGATAGAGGCAAGTGGCTCCTGCAATCTGCAGCCAGAAGCGGGGCGGTTGAGTTTTTTTGCCAGGGAAAAAGGGGGTGTTTTTGTTGGGGCTGTGGCTGGGGTGGCCGGCTGGCTCCTGAAAATCCACGATACGCAGGATGGTTCCCAGATGAAAGGTGGCACCAGTGCCAAGTCGGGATGGTTTTATAGGGAAATGGCTCCTGCAATTGCCAGCCAGATTGACGGGCAGGTCAGTTTTACTTCCAGGGAAAGGGCCGTAGGATTGTTTTGGGGCTTGGCCTGGGTGTGGCCGGATGGCCCTGAAATCCACTTTCGCAGGATGGTCCCAGATGAAAAGGGGGCACCAGTGCGAGTCGGTGGTTTGATAGAGGGAAGTGGCTCTGCAATCTTCCAGCCAGAGCGGGGGGGTAAGTTTTGTTGCCAGGGAAAAGGGCCGTGGTTTGTGTTCGGGGGCCTGTGGCTGGGAGTGGCGGCTGGCTCCTGAAAATCCACGATACGCAGGATGGTTCCAGATGAAAGGTGGCACCAGTGCCAAGTCGGGCTGGATTGATAGAGGCAAGTGGCTCCTGCAATCTGCCAGCCAGATGACGGGCGGGTGAGTTTTACTTGCAGGGAAAAGGGCCGTGTTTTGTTTGGGGGCTGTGGTGGAGTGGCGGCGGCTCCTGAAAATCCACGATACCAGGATGGTTCCCAGTTGAAAGGTGGCACCAGTGCCGAGTCGGGCTGGTTGATAGAGGCAGTGGTTGCAATCTGCCAGCCAGAGCGGGCGGTAGTTTTATTTCCAGGGAAAGGGCCGTAGTTTGTGTTGGGGCCTGTGGCTGGAGTGGCCGGCTGGCTCCTGAAAATCCACGATACACAGGATGGTTCCCAGATGAAAGGTGGCACCAGTGCCGAGTTGGGCTGGTTTGAGAGAGCCAAGTGGTTCCTGCAATCTGCCAGCCAGAGATGGGGCAGGTGGTTTTATTCCAGGGAAAGGGCCGTAGTTTTGATTGGGGGCTGTGGCTGGGAGTGCCGGCTGGCTCTGAAAATCCACGATACGCAGGATGGTTCCCAGATGAAAGGTGGCACCAGTGCCGAGTCGGGCTGGAGTTGATAGAGGCAAGTGGCTCCTGCAATCTGCCAGCCAGAGAGGGCAGGTCAGTTTTACTTCCAGGGGAAAAGGGCCGTGGTTTGTGTTCGGGGGCCTGTGGCTGGGAGTGGCCGGCTGGCTCCTGAAAATCCACGATACGCAGGATGGTTCCCAGATGAAAGGTGGCACAGTGCCAGTCGGGCTGGTTTGATAGAGGCAAGTGGCTCCTGCAATCTGCCAGCCAGAAGATGGCAGGTCAGTTTTAAATTTCCCGGGAAAGGCCGTAGTATTTGTTTGGGGGGCCCGTGGCTGGGAGTGGGCCCGGCTGGCTCCTGAAAATCCACGATAGCAGGATGGTTCCCAATGAAAGGTGGCACCAGTGCCAGTCAGGCTGGTTGATAGAGGCAAGTGGGTCCTGCAAACTGCCAGCCAGAGGGGGCGGTAGTTTTTTCCGGGAAAAAGGGCCGTGGGTTTTGTTTGGGGCCTGTGGCTGGGAGTGGCCGGCTGGCTCTGAAAATCCCGTACCCGGATGGTTCCCAATGAAAAGGGGGCACCGTGCCGTTGGGTTTGGGTTTTAAGGGGCAATGGTCCTGCAATCTGCCAGAGCGGGGCGGGTTTTTTTTTCCAGGGAAAGGGCCCTGGTTTTTTTTTGGGGGGCCCGTGGTGGGGTGGCCGGTGGCCCTGAAAATTATTACGAGGTGGTTCCCAGATGAAGGGGGACCCTGCCCCGGGCGGGCTGGAGTGATAGAGGCAAGGGCTCCCGCAATTGCCAGGCAGTGACGGGAGGTCAGTTTTATTCCAGGGAAAAGGGCCGTAGTTTTGTTTGGGGGCCTGTGGCTGGGAGTGGCCGGTGGGTCCTGAAATCCCCCCGATACGCAGGGGGGGTGTTCCCCGATGAAAGGTGGCCGTCCAAAATGGGTGGTTTGATAGAGGGAAATGGTTGAAAACTGCAGCCGTGGGGCAGGTCAGTTTTATTCCAGGGGAAAAAGGGGCCTTTGATTTTTGGGCTGTGGCTGGGAGGGCCGGCCGGCTCCTGAAAAACCACGATACCCGGATGGTTCCAGTGAAAGGTGGGGCCCCGTCCAGTCGGGTGGTTGATAGGGCAAGTGGCTCCTGCAAAATTTCCGCCAGGCGGGCGGTAGTTTCTCCCGGGAAAAAAAGGGGGTAGTTTTTTTGGGGGCCTGTGGCGGGGGGTGGCCGGGTGGGTCCGAAAATCCACGATACCGGGGGGTTCCCCGATGAAAGGTGGCACCATGCCAAATCGGGTGGGTTTTAAAAAGTGGCTCTGCAATTGCCGCCGAGGGGGCGGGGGGTTTTTTCCAGGAAAAGGGCCGTAATTTTTTTGGGGGTTTGGCTTGGAGTGGGCCCGGTGGCCCTGAAAAACCACAATAGGTGGATGGGGTCCCAGACCCAAGGTGGACCCTGCCAAGTCGGCTGGGGTTTATAGAGGAAGTGGTCCCGCAATCGCCAGCCCGAGCGGGGAGTTTTTTCCAGGGAAAAAAGGCGTGTTTTTTTTGGGGGGCCTGTGGTGGGGGTCGGCGGCTCCTGAAAACCCCGATAGCAGGGTGGTTCCCAATGAAAGGTGGCACCGTGCCCAATCGGGCGGTTTTATAAGGGAAGTGGGTCCTGCAATTCCCGCCCGGTGAGGGCAGGGCAGTTTAATTCCAGGGGGAAA
This sequence comes from Zonotrichia leucophrys gambelii, assembly GCF_028769735.1. Classification (NCBI taxonomy): domain Eukaryota; kingdom Metazoa; phylum Chordata; class Aves; order Passeriformes; family Passerellidae; genus Zonotrichia; species Zonotrichia leucophrys. The sequence continues at coordinate 4,091 of NW_026993490.1, forward strand.
AGGGCCGTAGTTTTTTTTTGGGGCTGTGGCTGGGATGGCCGGTGGGGCCCGAAAATCCACGAAAACCCGGATGGTTCCCCGATAAAAGGTGGCACCGGGGGCCAAATCGGTTTGGTTTTAAGAGGCAAGTGGGTCCTGCAATCTGCCAGCCGAGGGGGGGGGGAGGGTTTGTTTCCAGGGAAAGGGCCGTGGTTTTGTTGGGGCCGTGGGTGGGGGTGGCCGGTTCTCCCGAAAATCCACGATACCAGGATGGTTCCCGATGAAAAATGGCACCCTGCCAGTCGGGCTGGTTTTTGAGGAAGTGGGTCCTAATTGCCAGCAGAGGGGCGGTCAGTTTTAAAACCCGGGGAAAAAGGGGCCCTGTTTGTTTGGGGGCCCGGGTGGGAGTGGCCCGGGTGGCTCCCAAAATCCGATCGCGGAGGTTCCCCGATGAAATGGCACCAGTCCAAAAGGGCTGGTTGATAGAGGAAGTGGGGGCCCGCAAATCTGCCCGCATATGGGGAGGGGCATTTATTCCAGGGGAAAAAAGGCTTTTTTTTGTTTGGGGCCCGTGGCTGGGAGGGCCCGGGTGGCTCCCAAAATCCACGATACCGGGTGGTTCCCGTGAAAGGTGGCAAAGGGGGCCATGGTGGGTTTGATAAGGAAATGCTCCCCAATCCGCCAGCCGAACGGGGCGGGGATTTTCTTTTCCCGGGAAAAAGGGCGTTTTGTGTTCGGGGGGTGTGGTGGGGAGTGGCGGCTGCTCCTGAAAATCCAGATACGCCGGATGGTTTCCCCTGAAAAGAGGCACCAGTGCCAAAATCGGGGTGTTTTAAAAAAGTGGTCGCAATTCCAGCCGAGGGGGGTTGTTTTTTTCCAGGGAAAAAGGGCCTGTTTTTTTTGGGGTTTGGCTGGAAATGGCCGGTGGCCCCGAAAAAACCCCATTGGTGGTTCCCCGAAAAAGGTGGCACCCGTGCCAAATGGGTGGTTGTTTTTTGGGGGGTGGGTCCGCAATCTGCCACCCGAGGGGGTGGTTAAGTTTTGTTTTTTTCCCGGAAAAGGGCCGTGGTTGTGTTCGGGGCCTGTGGTGGGGTGGCCCGGCTGCTCCTGAAAATCCCCGATTGCAGGTGGTTCCCGAGAAAGGGGGCAAGTGCAATGGGCTGGATTTTAGAGGAAGGGTCCTGCAATGCCACCGATGCGGGAGGTCATTTTAATTCCCGGGAAAAGGGCCGTGTTTGTTTGGGGGGGTTGGCTGGGGGTGGCCGGTGGCCCTGAAAATCCACTAGCGGATGGTTCCCCAAGAAAGGGGGCAAGTGCCAAAATGGGCTGGATTGATAGAGGGAAGTGGGTCCTGCAATCTGCCAGCAAAATGATGGGCGGGCATTTTCATTCCAGGGAAAAAGGCCGTGTTTTGTTGGGGGCCTGTGGCTGGGGTGGCCTTTTCCCTGAAAATCCACAAAGGTTTGGTTCCCAGAAAAGGTTGGACCAAATGCCAGTCGGCTGGGTTTTATAGAGGGAAGTGTTTCCCGCAACTGCCACCAGAAGGGGGGGGTAGTTTTTTAAGGGAAAAGGGCCGTGGGTTTTGTTTGGGGGCCCCGTGGTGGGAGTGGCCCGGGTGGTCCTGAAATCCACGTCGCGGATGGTTCCCAGATGAAAGGTGGACCGTCCGTCGGGCTGGTTGATAGAGGCAAGTGGCTCCCCAAATTCCCGCCAGAAGCGGGCGGTTAGTTTTTTTCCAGGGAAAAAGGGGCCTGGTTTTTGTTCGGGGGGCCCGTGGCTGGGAGTGGCCCCGGTGGCTCCTGAAAATCCCGTACAAAAGGGTGGTTCCCAGATGAAAAAGGGGGACCGTGCCGAGTCGGGGGTTGATAGAGGCAAGTGGCTCCTGCAAACTGCCAGCCAGAACGGGCGGTAGTTTTTTTCCGGGAAAAGGGCCGTGGGTTTTTGCGGGGGCCGGGTGGGAGTGGCCGGCTGGGTCCTGAAATCCACGAACGCAGGTTGGGTTTCCCCGTAAAGGGGGCACCCTTCGATCGGGCTGGATGATAGACCCAAGGGCTCCTTCAAATTTCCCGCCCCAAAGACGGGCGGTCAGTTTTAATTTCCGGAAAAGGGGGGTTTTTGTTTGGGGCCCGTGGTGGGGTGGCGGGTGGCTCCTGAAAATCCACGATACGCGGATGTTCCCAGAGAAAGGTGGACCAGTGCCCCCCCCCCCCCCCCCGGGGGGGGGGGGGGGGGGGGGGGGGGGGGGGGGGGGTGGGTCCGAAAATCCACGATACCGGTGGTTCCCCGATGAAAACCCCCAGTAGGTGGGTTTGAAGGGGAAATGTCTCCCGCAATCCGCCAGCCAGAAGCGGGGCGGGGAGTTTTCTTTGCCAGGGAAAAAGGGCCGTGGTTTTGTTCGGGGGCCTGTGGCTGGGGGGGCCCGGGTGGCTCCTAAAATCCACGATACGCCGGATGGTTCCCAGTGAAAGATGGCACCGTGCCCAAATCGGGAGTTTAATTTACCAAATGGCTGCTGCAATGTGCCCCGCCAAGATGGGCGGGCTGTTTTAATTCCCGGAAAAGGGGCCTAATTTTTTTGGGGACTTTGGGGGAAGTGGCCGGATGGCCCTGAAAATCCACATTACGGTGGTGGCTCCTAGACCCAAAGGTTTGGGACCAGTGCCAAGTGGGCTTGGTTTTATTTAGGGAATGGGTCCCGCAAATTTCCCCAAAGCGGGGGGGTTAAGTTTTGTTTGCCAGGGAAAAGGGCCGTGGCTTTGGTTTTGGGGCCCGTGGGGGGTGGCCGGCGCCTCCCGAAAATCCACGATACGCAGGAGGTTCCCAGATGAAAGGTGGCCGAGTGACAAGTCGGGCGGATTGAAAAAGGCAAGTGGCTCCCCAAACTGCCACCAGATGACGGGGAGGTCAGTTTTTTTCCCGGGAAAAGGGCCCCTATTTGGTTTGGGGGCCTGTGGCTGGGGTGGCCGGGGGCTCCTGAAAATCCACGATACGAGGATGGGTTTCCCCGATGAAAGGGGGCACCAGTGCCCAAATCGGGGTGGATTGATAGAGGCAAGTGGGTCTGCAATCTGCCAGCCAGATATGGGGGTCGTTTTCATTCCCGGGAAAAGGGGGCCGTAGTATTTGTTTTGGGGGGCCCGTGGGGGGTTTGGCCCCTTGGTCCTGAAAATCCACGATACACAGGATGGTTCCCCCAAAGAAAGTTTGGGACGGGATCAGGCTGGTTTTAAGAGGGAAGTGTTCCTGCTTTTTCAGCCAGAACGGGGCGGGGGGAGTTTTTTTTGCCAGGAAAAGGGCCGTGGTTTTTTGTGGGGGCCCTTGGGTGGGGGTGGCCGGGGTGGTCCTGAAAATCCCCGATACGGGATGGTTCCCAGATGAAAGGTGGACAGTACCGAGTCGGGCTGGGTTGATAGAGGCAAGTGGCTCCTGCAATCTGCCAGCCAGAAAACGGGCAGGGTTTGTTTTACTTCCAGGGAAAAGGGCCGTGGTTTTTTTGGGGGCCCGTGGCTGGGAGTGGCCCGGGGCTCCTGAAAATCCCGTACAAAGGATGGTTCCCCGATGAAAGGTGGACCCCTGCCGGGCGGGCCCGGGTTGATAGAGGCAAGTGGCTCCTGCAAACTGCCCGCCAGTGAGGGCAGGTCATTTTACTTCCAGGAAAAAGGGGCCCTGGTTTTTGGGTTGGGGGGCCGTGGCTGGAGGGCGGTGGCTCCTGAAAATCCCGATACGCAGGATGGTTTCCCGATGAAAGGTGGCACCGTGCGAGTCGGGCTGGTTGATGACTCAAGGGGGTCCTTCATTTTGCCCGCCAGATGACGGGAGGGCAGTTTTACTTCCCGGGAAAAGGGCGGTGTTTTGGTTAGGGGGTGTGGCTGGGGGGCTGGCTGGGTCCTGAAAATCCACGATACGCAGGATAGTTCCCCGTGAAAAAGGGGGCACCAGTGCCCAAATCGGGCTGGATTGATAAGGAAGTGGCTCCTGCAATCTGCCATCCTGATGATGGGCAGATCAGTTTTAATTCCAGGGAAAAGGGCCCTGTTTTTTGTTTTGGGGGCCCGTGGCTGGGGGTGGCCGGGTGGTCCGAAAATCCCCATACGCAGGTGGTTCCCCGATGAAAGGTGGCCCGTGCCAAGTCGGGGGGTTTGTAGAGGCAAGTGGCTCCCAAACGCCAGCCAGATGAGGGGGTCAGTTTTCATTCCAGGGGAAAAGGGCCTAGTATTGTTTGGGGCCTGTGGCTGGGAGTGGCCCGGTTTGGGCCCCGAAAAACCCCGTACACAGGATGGTTCCGATAAAGGGGGCACCAGTGCCCGGGCAGGTTGGTTTGATAGAGGAAGTGTCCCCTGCAATCTGCCCGCCGAAGCGGGGCGGGTGAGTTTTGTTTGCCGGGAAAAGGGCCCTGGTTTGTTCGGGGGCCTGTGGCGGGGTGCCCGGGTGGCTCCGAAAATCCACAATACGCAGGTGGGTTCCCCGTGAAAGGTGGCACCAGTGCCAAGTCGGGCTGGATTTTAGAGGAGTGGCTCCCGCAATCTGCCAGCCAATGAGGGCAGGGCGTTTTTCTTCCCGGGAAAAAGGGGCCGTAGATTTGTGTTTGGGGGGGCCCGTGGTGGGTGGGCCAGTGGCTCCGGAAAATCCCCAATACACAGGATGGTTCCCAGATGAAAGGTGGCACATGCCCAGTCGGGCTGGTTTTTGAGGAAAGTGGCTCCCGCAATCTTCCAGCCAGAACGGGGGGGGTGAGTTTTTTTGCCAGGGAAAAGGGCCCTGGTTTGTGTTGGGGGCCCGGGCTGGGATGGGTGGCTGGTTTCCGAAATCCCCGATACGCAGGATGGTTCCAAAAGAAAAATGGCCCAGTGCCGCGTCGGGCTTTTTTTTGATAGAGGCAAGTGGGTCCTGCAATCTGCCAGCCGAAGCGGGGCGGGTGAGTTTTCTTTGCCCGGGGGAAAAAGGCCGGTTTTTTTTCGGGGGCCTGTGGTGGGGGTGGCCGGCGGCTCCTGAAAAAACCACGTATGCAGGATGGGTTTCCCTTTTAAAGGTGGCACCAGTAGAGTCGGGTGGATTGATGAGGGAAGTGGCTGGCAATCTGCCCGCCCCGATGACGGGCAGGCAGTTTTTTTCCAGGGGAAAAAGGGCCCTAGTTTGTGTTGGGACTTGTGGCGGGAGTGGGCCGGGTGGGTCCTGAAAATCCGATACACAGGATGGTTCCCAGATAAAAAGGGGGCACCAGGCCGAGTCGGGTGGTTTATAGAGGCAAAAGGCTCCGCAATCTGCCCGCCAAAGCGGGGCGGGTGAGTTTCTTTGCCAGGAAAAAGGGGCCCTAGATTTTTTTGGGGGACTTTATGGGAGTGGCCCGGTGGCCCCCAAAAATCCCCAAATTTTGGGGGGTGGCTCCTGCCCGGTGGCACCCGGCTGAGTCGGGGTGGTTTTATAGAGTCAAGTGGGTCCTGCAATCTGCCCCGCCAGAAGCGGGGCGGGTGATTTTGTTTGCGGGGGAAAAAGGGGCCCTGGTTTTTGTTCGGGGGCCCCGGGCTGGGGGTGGCCGGCTGGTCCCGAAAATCCACGTACTCAGAATGGTTCCCCCGATGAAAGATGACCCATGCCCGTCGGGGTTGATTGATAGAGGAAAATGGCTCCTGCAATCGGCCCCCCAGATGACGGGGGGTTAGTTTTTCTTCCAGGGAAAAAGGGGTAGTTTTGTTTGGGGGCTGTGTGGGAGTGGGGGCTGGTCCCGAAAATCCCGATACGCAGGTGGTTCCCAGAGAAAGGGGGCACCAGTGTGACGGGCTGGGTGATGACCCCAAATGGCTCCTTCAAAACTGCCGCCCGATGCGGGCAGTCAGTTTTACTTCCAGGGAAAAGGGCCGTGGTTTGTGTTCGGGGGGCCCGTGGCTGGGAGTGCCGGGTGGGTCCTGAAAAACCACGTACGAGATGGTTCCCGATGAAAAGGGGGACCAGTGCCAAGTTTGGGGATGTTTTAAAATTTCCAAGTGGCTGCTGCAATGTGCCCGCCCGATGGGGCAGGCTGTTTTAATTCCCGGGGGAAAAAGGGCCCTTAATTTTTTTTGGGGGCTTATGGCTGGGAGGGCCGGGTGGCCCCTGAAAAACCACATTACGGGGGAGGCCCCAGACCCAAGGTGGCACCAGTGCCAAGGGGCTGGTTTGATGTGGAAGTGGCTCCCGCATCTTCCCGCCAGAAGCGGGGTGGGTTTAAATTTTTTTGCCCGGGAAAAGGGCCCTGGTTTGTGTTCGGGGGGCCGTGGCTGGGAGGGCCGGCTGGCTCCTGAAAATCCCGTAGCAGGATGGTTCCCCGATGAAAAGGGGGCACCAGTGCCGCTCGGGGGTTTGATAGAGGCAATGGCTCCCGCAAATTTCCCCCAGAAGCGGGGTGGGTGAGTTGTCTTGCCCGGAAAAAGGGCCCGGTTTTTGTTGGGGGCCTGTGGCGGGGGGTGGCCCGGGGGCTCCTGAAAATCCACGATTGCAGGAGGTTCCCCAAAGAAAGGGGGCACCGTCCGAGTCGGGTGGATTGAGAGAGGGGAAGTGGTCCTGCAAACGCCAGCCCAAAGACGGGAGGTCAGTTTTACTTTCCAGGGTTTTAAAAAGGGCCGTGGTTTGTGTTTGGGGGCTGTGGGTGGGGGTGGCCGGGTGGCTCCTGAAAAACCACGATACACAGGAGGTTCCCAGAGAAAAGGGGGCACCAGGCCAGTCAGGTGGTTGATAGAGGAATGTCTCCCGCAAATTTCCAGCCACAACGGGGGGGGGGTTTTGTTTGCCCGGGGAAAAAGGGGCCCTAGTTTGTGTTCGGGGGCCTGTGGCTGGGGGTGGCCGGGTGGCTCCTGAAAATCACGATAGCAGGATGGTTCCCAGATGAAAGGTGGCACCGTACCGACGGGCTGGTTGTAGAGGAAGTGGCTCTGCAATCTGCCACCAGATAGGGGAGGTAGTTTACTTCAGGGAAAAGGGGGTAGTTTTGTTTGGGGACTTTTGGGTGGGAGTGGCCCCTGGCTCCTGAAAATCCACGATCACAGGATGGTTCCCAGATGAAAGGTGGCACCGTGCCAGTCGGGCTGGTTTGAAGAGGCAAGGGCTCCCGCAATCTGCCAGCCGAAGCGGGGGGTGAGTTTTCTTTGCCCGGAAAAAGGGCCGTAGATTTTTTTGGGGGATTGGGGCTGGAGTGGCCGGGTGGCCCCTAAAAAACCACAATAGGTGGTGGCCCTAACCCAAGGTGGGACCAGTGCAGTCGGGCTGGTTTGATAGAGTCGTGGTCCTGCAATCTGCCAGCCCGAAGCGGGGGGGTAGTTTTGTTTTCCAGGGAAAAGGGCCGTGGTTTGTGTTCGGGGGCCCGTGGTGGGGTGGGGGGGGCGGCTCCTGAAAAACCACGATATCAGAAAGGTTCCCAGATGAAAGTGGCACCAGGCCAAGTCGGGGTTTATTTAGGGAAAATGGCTCCTCAATCGGGCCGCCAAGACGGGAGGTTATTTTTTTTCCAGGGAAAGGGCCGTAGTTTTTGTTGGGGGCCCGTCTGGGTGGCCGGCTGGTCCTGAAAATCCCCGATACCAGATGGTTCCCAAAGAAAGGTGGACCGTGCGGTCGGTGGTTGATAGAAAGTGCTCTTCAATCGCAGCCAGAGCGGGCGGGGATTTTTCTTTCCAGGGAAAAGGCCCTGGTTTTTTGGGTTTGGGGGGCCCGTGGTGGGGAGGGGGGGGGGGGGGGGGGGGCCCTGGCTCCCCAAAAACCCCCGTAGCAGGGTGGTTCCCAAAAGAAAGGTGGACCAGTCCGGGGGGCTGGGTTTTTAACAAGGGGCCCCGCAATTGCCCGCCAGAAGGGGGTTGTTTTTTGCAGGAAAAAGGCCTGGTTTTTTTGGGGCTTTGCTGGGAGTGGCCCGGGGCCCCGAAAATCCAATCGGGGGTGGTCCAGAAAGGGGGCACCAGGCCGTGGGTGTTTTATAGAAAGTGGTTTCCCGCAATTTTCCCCCAGAAGCGGGGGTTGTTTTTTTCCCGGGAAAAGGGCCCCTGTTTGTGTTCGGGGGGGTGTGGGTGGGAGTGGCCGGTGGTCCTGGAAATCCCCTAGCAGGATGGTTCCAGATGAAAGGTGCACCAGTGCCCGGGCGGGCTGGGTTTTTTAGAGGCAAGTGGCTCCTGCAAAACTGCCAGCCCGAGGGGGGGTTTATTTTTTCCCGGGGAAAAAAGGGCCTGGGTTTTGTTTTGGGGGCCCGTGGGGTGGGAGTGGCGGCTGGCTCCTGAAAAACCAATAGCGGATGGTTTTCCCGAAAAGGTGGCACCAGTCCAAAGGGGGTGGGTTAGAGGGGAAGTGGGGCCTGCAACTGCCCCCAGTGGGGCAGGTCAGTTTTCTTTCCCGGGAAAAAGGGGGTAGTTTTGTTTGGGGGCCCGTGGGTGGGATGGCCGGTGGCTCCTGAAAATAGATAAAAGGATGGTTCCCAGATGAAAGGTGGCACCGTGCCCAGTCAGGTGGTTTTATTAGGGAAGTGTCTCCTCAAACTCAGCCCCAAAACGGGGCGGGTTTAGTTTTTTTGCCCGGGGAAAAGGGGCCCTGGGTTTTTGTTGGGGCCTGTGGTGGGGTGGCCCCCCGGGGCTTGAAAATCCACATAGCGGAGGTTCCCGATGAAAGGTGGGACCCGTAAGTGGGTGGTTTTTGGGGGCAAGGGCTCCTGCAAACGCCGCCAGAAAGAGGGGGGTTGTTTAATTCAGGGAAGGGCCGTGGTTTTTGTTGGGGGCCTGTGGGTGGAGGGCCCGGTGGCTCCTGAAATCCACGTTTCCAGGATGGTTCCCAGATGAAAGGTGGGACCCCTGCGGTCGGGCGGGGAAAAAATTT
>NW_026993491.1:0-12884 GCF_028769735.1 Zonotrichia leucophrys gambelii
TGGGGCCCAATTCAGGGGAAAATTTCCTCTTTTAAACCAGCCGACTTGGCCGGGGGCCACCCATTTCTGGGAACATCCTGGTATCGTGGATTTTCAGGAGCCCGCGGCCACTCCCGCCCAGGGCCCCAAACAAAAACCCGGCCCTTTTCCCTGGAAAAAAAAACCCGCCCCTTTGGGGGATTTCAGGGGCCCCTTCTTATCAAAACCAGCCCGACTTGGAAAGGGGGGCCACCTTTTTCTGGGAACCTCCCGCGAGTGGATTTTCAGGGGCCAGCCGGGCCCCTCCCCGCCCCCAGGCCCCCCAAAAACAAACCCCGGCCCTTTTCCCTGGAAAAAAAAAACCCCCCCCTTCTGGGGCAGTTGCAGAGCCCTTGGCTCTATCAAACCCGCCCGACTTGGACCGGGTGCCACCTTTTTATCGGGAACCATCCCGCCCTGGGTTTTTTTAACCAGCCGGCCCCTCCAGCACAGGCCCCCCAAAAAAACCGGCCCCCTTTTTCCCCCCCAAAAAAAACTACCTGCCCCTTTTTTGGTGGAGGGTTGCAGGACCCCTTGCTATCAAACCCCGCCCCCTTGGCTGGGCCCCCTTTCATCTGGAAAACCCTCCCGGCCGAGTGGATTTTCAGGAGCCAGCCGGGCCCCTCCCAGCCCAGGCCCCAAACAAACACGGCCCTTTTCCTGGGAAAAAAAACTACTGCCCCTTCGGTGGAGATGCAGGAGCCCCTTGGCTTATCAACCCGCCCGACTGGAGGGGCCCCTTTCTGGAACCATCCTGCTATCGGGATTTAGGAGCCGCGGCCACTCCCGCCACAGGGGCCCCAAAAAAACCCCGGCCTTTTCCCTGGAAAAAAAACCCCCCCGGCCCCCTTTTTGGGTGCGATTGCGGAGCCCTTGCCCATAAACCACCGACTTTGGGATGGGCCCCCTTTCATTGGGGAAACCCTCCCGCGGGGGTTTGGATTTTAGGAGCCGCGGCACTCCAGCCACAGGCCCCCAAACCAAAAAAGGCCCCTTTTTCCCGGAAGTAAAGATGCCCACTTCTGGTGGAGATTGCAGGAGCCCTTGGTCTTCAAACCCGCCGATTGGATGGTGCCCCCTTTATCTTTGGAAAACCCTCCTGCGTACGTGGATTTTCAGGAGCCCGCCCCGGGCCCCTCCCAGCCACAGGCCCCCCAAAAAACCAAGGCCCTTTTCCCCGGGAAAAAAACCAACCCCCCCCCGCTTCTGGCTGGAGATTCAGACCCCTTGGCCCTTAAACCAGCCCAAAAATTGGGACGGGGCCCCTTTTATCTGGAACCATCCTGCGTATCGTGGTTTTCAGGACCCGAGCCGCCCACCCACGGCCCCGAAACAAACACGCCTTTCCCGGTAACTTACCTGCCGCTTCTGGGCCGTTGCAGAGCCAGCCATCACCAGCCCACTGGCCTGGGACTCCCCGGGGGCTCCTGGGCCGGATTTCAGGCCAGCCGGCCCCCACACAGCCCACACACCACGGCCCTTTTCCCCGGCAAACAAACTCCGCCCGCTTCTGGCTGGCAGATTGCTGCACTGGCCTATCACCAGCCCCTTGGGCCATCTCGTGGGACCATCTGGACGGGATTCGAGCCAGCCCCGACACACCCCCCCCCAAAACACAACAGCCCTTTTTCCTGGCTGCCCGCCTGGATTGTGCTGAATCAACCACTATTGGCACGGGGCACCTTCATTGTGAACCACCTTCATCTGGGATTCGGACAGTGGCCACCCAGCACGCCCCCAAACACAAAAGGGCCTTTTCCGGAATAAACTCCTGAACCGCGGATTCGGCCTGGCCCGTCACAAGCCGACTGCACTGGTGCCCCTTTCTGGGACCATCCCTATCGGATTTTAGAGCCCCCCCCCACAGCCCCAACACAACCCCCTAAAATATGCCGCTTGGTAGATTGCAGAGCCACTTGACTATCAACCAGCCACTTGGAGTGCACCTTTCATTGGAACCATCCTGACGTGGATTTTCAGAGCAGCGCCACTCCCAGCCAAGGCCCCAAACAACCACGGCCTTTCCCTGGAAAAAACTCAGTCCCCTTTGGCGGCGATTGCAGAGCCACTTGCTACAAACAGCCGACTGGCACTGCTCCCTTTCGAACATCTGCGTATCGTGGATTTTCAGACCAGCGCATCCCAGCCAGGCCCCAAACAAACACGGCCTTTCCGGAAACAAATAGCTGCCGCTTCTGGCTGAGATTGCGAGCCTTGTCTAAACCAGCCAGGCACTGGCCACCTTTCTGGGACCACCTGCGCGTGGATTTTAGAGCCAGCCGGCACCCAGCCCGCCCAAACAACCACGGCCCTTTCCCTGGAAAAAAACTCACGCCCCTCTGCTGGCAATTGCAGGAGCCACTGTCATCAAACCAGCCCACGCGGGCCCCTTTCTGGGAACCATCCTGCCGTGGATTTTAGGAGCCAGCGCCACTCCCACAGCCCAACACAAACTACGCCCTTTTCCTGGAAAAAACGCCCCTTCGGTGCAGATGCAGACCCTTGCTATCAACCCACTGGACTGGTGCCACTTTCATCTGGAACCATCTGCGTATCGTGGTTTTCAGAGCCACCGGCCTCCCAGCCACAGGCCCCAACACATAAGGCCCTTTTCCGAAAAAACTCAGCTGCCCGCTTCTGGTGGAGATGCAGGAACTTCTATCAACCAGCCACTCGCACTGTCCACTTCTCTGGAACCATCTGCGTATGGATTTTCAGAGCCAGCGCCACTCCAGCCACAGGCCCAAACACAACCAGGCTTTCCGGCAAACAACCACCGCCCCTCTGGCTGGCAGATGCAGGGCCTTGGCTCTATCAAACCAGCCATTGCACTGGTCCACCTTTTCTGGAACCACCTGCGCGTGGATTTTCAGGAGCCACGCCACCCAGCCACAGGCCCCAACAAACACCCTTTCCGGAAAAATCACGCCCGCTCTGGCTGCAATCGAGCCCTTATCAAACCAGCCGACTCGCACGGTCCACTTTCTGGAACCACCTGCGGTGGATTTCAGGAGCCGCGCCACTCCAGCACAGCCCCAACACAAACAGGCCCTTTCCGAACAAAACTACCGCCCCTTCTGGCTGGCAGATTGCAGACCTGCTCTACAACCACCGACTGACGCCACTTTCATCTGGAACCATCCGCTATCGTATTTCGGACCCCGGCACCCGCCACAGGCCCCAAACAATACACGGCCCTTTTCCGGAAAAAACTACCCGCCCCTTCTTGTTAATTGAGGAGCCATTGTCTATCAACCCGCCCCACTGCCCTGGGCCCCCATCTGGGAAACCCTCCTGCGCGGGATTTTTAGGAGGGCCCGCCGGGTCCCGCCCCAGGCCCCCAAAACAAACCCCGGCCCTTTTTCCGGGAAAAAAAAACCCCCCCCTTCTGGGGTTTGGGAGATTGAGGGAAAATTTCCCCTATCAAAAACCCCCCCCCACTTGGCACTGGGCCACCTTCATTGGGAACCATCCTGCGTACGTGGATTTTTAGGAGCCACGGCCCCTCCGCCACAGGCCCCAAAACCCAAAAACGGCCCTTTTCCCGGAAAAAAAACCACCCGCCCCTTCTGGCTGGCAGATTGCAGGAGCCCTTGGCCCCTTTTCAAAACCCGCCCGGCTTGGCACGGGTTTCCACCCCTTTTATCTGGGGAACCCTCCTGCGAAGGGGGATTTTTTAAGGGGCCCGCCGGCCCCTCCCCGCCAAAGGGCCCCAAAAACAAACTACGGCTCTTTTCCCTGGAAGTAAAACTGACCTCCCCACCTTCTGGATGGTAGACTGCAGGAGCCACTTCGTACTATCATACCAGCCCGACTTGGAAATGGTGCCACCTTTCATCTGGGAACCATCCTGCGTATCGTGGATTTTCAGGAGCCAGCCGGCCACTCCCAGTCACAGGTCTCCGAACACAAACCACGGCCGTTTTCCCTGGCAAACAAAACTCAACCGCCAATCTTCTGGCTGGCAGATTGCAGGAGCCACTTGCCTCTATCAAACCAGCCCGACTCGGCACTGGTGCCACCTTTCATCTGGGAACCATCCTGCGCGGCGTGGATTTTTAGGAGCCAGCCGGCCACTCCCAGCCACAGGCCCCCAAACACAAACTACGGCCCTTTTCCCTGGAAGTAAAACTGACCTGCCCATCTTCTGGCTGGCAGATTGCAGGAGCCACTTCGTACTATCATACCAGCCCGACTTGCCACTGGTGCCACCTTTCATCTGGGAATCATCATGCGTATCGTGGATTTTCAGGAGCCAGCCGGCCACTCCCAGCCACAGGCCCCCAAACACAATCTCCGGCCCTTTTCCCTGGAAGTAAAACTGACCTGCCCTTCTTCTGGCTGGCGGATTGCAGGAGCCACTCTGCTCTCTCAAACCAGCCCGACTTGGTACTGGTGCCACCTTTCATCTTGGAACCATCCTGCGTATCGTGGATTTTCAGGAGCCAGCCGGCCACTCCCAGCCACAGGCCCCCGAACACAAGCCAAGGCCCTTTTCCCTGGCAAACAAAACACACCCGCCCCGCTTCTGGCTGGCAGATTGCATGAGCCGCTTGGCTCTATCAAACCAGCCCGACTTGGCACTGGTGCCACCTTTCATCTGGGAACCATCCTGCGTATCGTGGATTTTCAGGAGCCAGCCGGCCACTCTCAGCCACAGGCCCCCAAACACAAACTACGGCCCTTTTCCCTGGAAGTAAAACTGACCTGCCCATCTTCTGGCTGGCAGATTGCAGGAGCCACTTGGCTCTATCAAACAGCCCGACTTGGCACGGGTGCCACCTTTCATCTGGGAACCATCCTGCGCAGCGTGGATTTTCAAGAGCCAGCCGGCCACTCCCAGCCACAGGCCCCCAAACACAAACTACGGCCCTTTTCCCTGGAAGTAAAACTGACCTGCCCATCTTCTGGCTGGCAGATTGCAGGACGCCCTTGGCTCTATCAAACCAGCCCGACTTGGTACTGGTGCCACCTTTCATCTGGAAACCATCCTGCATATCGTGGATTTTCAGGAGCCAGCCGGCCACTCCCAGCCACAGGCCCCCGAACACAAACCACGGCCCTTTTCCCTGGAAGTAAAACTGACCTGCCCACCTTCTGGATGGTAGACTGCAGGAGCCACTTCGTACTATCATACCAGCCTGACTTGGAAATGGTGCCACCTTTCATCTGGGAACCATCCTGCGTATCGTGGATTTTCAGGAGCCAGCCGGCCACTCCCAGTCACAGGCCCCCAAACACATACCACGGCCCTTTTCCCTGGAAAAATACTCAGCTGCCCCGCTTCTGGCTGGTAGATTGCAGGAGCCACTTTGAACTATCATACCAGTCCGACTTGGCACTGGTGCCACCTTTCATCTGGGAACCATCCTGCGTATCGTGGATTTTCAGGAGACAGCTGGCCACTCTCAGCCACAGGCCCCCAAACATATACCACGGTCCTTTTCCCTGGAAAAACAACTCAGCTGCCCTGCTTCTGGCTGGCAGATTGCAGGAGCCACTTGGCTCTATCAAACCAGCCCGACTCGGCCCAGGTGCTCCCTTGGGTCTGGGAACCATCCTGCGTATCGTGGATTTTCAGGAGCCAGCCGGCCACTCCCAGCCAAAGGCCCCCGAACACAAACCACGGCCCTTTTCCCGGGCAAACAAAACTCACCCGCACCGCTTCTGGCTGGCAGATTGCAGGACGCCCTTGCCTCTATCAAACCAGCCTGACTTGGCAGTGGAGCCACCATTCATCTGGGAACCATCCTGCGTATCGTGGATTTTCAGGAGCCAGCTGGCCACTCCCAGCCACGCCCCCGAAAACAAACCACGGCCCTTTTCCCTGGCAAACAAAACTACCGCCCCGCTTCTGGCTGGCAGATTGCAGGAGCCACTTGCTCTATCAAACCAGCCCGACTCGGCACTGGTGCCCCCTTTGGTCTGGAAACCATCCTGCGCGGCGTGGATTTTCAGGAGCCAGCCGGCCACTCCCAGCCACAGGCCCCGAAACACAAACTACGGCCCTTTTCCCTGGAAGTAAAACTGACTTGCCCACCTTCTGGATGGTAGACTGCAGGAGCCACTTGTCTATCAACCAGCCTGACTTGGAATGGTGCCACCTTTCATCTGGGAACCATCCTGCGTATCGTGGATTTTCAGGAGCCAGCCGGCCACTCCCAGCCACAGGCCCCAAAACACATACCACGGCCTATTTCCCTGGAAAAAATACTCACCTGCCCCGCTTCTGGATGGTAGATTGCAGGAGCCACTTGAACTATCATACCAGTCCGACTTGGCACTGTGCCACCTTTCATCTGGGAACCATCCTGCGTATCGTGGATTTTCAGGAGCCAGCCGGCCCTCCCAGCCACAGGCCTCCAAACACAACCACGGCCTTTTCCCTGGCAAACAAAACTCAGCTGCCCTGCTTCTGGCTGGCAGAATGCAGGAGCCACTTGGCTCTATCAAACCAGCCCGACTTGGCACTGGTTCCACCTTTCATCTGGGAACCATCCTGCGTATCGTGGATTTTCAGGAGCCAGCCGGCCACTCCCAGCCACAGGCCCCCAAACATATACCACAGCCCTTTTCCCTGGAAAAAAAATCAGCTGCCCCGCTTCTGGATGGTAGATTGCAGGAGCCACTTGGCTATCCAACCAGCCCGACTCGGCACTGGTGCCCCCTTGGGTCTGGGAACCATCCTGCGCGGAGTGGATTTTCAGGAGCCAGCCGGCCACTCCCAGCCACAGGCCCCCGAACACAAACTACGGCCCTTTTCCCTGGAAAACAAAACTCACCCGCCCCGCTTCTGGCTGGCAGATTGCAGGAGAACTTGCCTCTATCAAACCAGCCCGACTCGGCACTGGTGCCACCTTCATCTGGGAACCATCCTGGTAGCGTGGATTTTCAGGAGCCATGCCGCCACCCCAGCCACAGACCCCAAACACATACCACGGCCCTTTTCCCTGGAAAAAAAATAGCTGCCCCGCTTCTGGCTGGTAGATTGCAGGAGCCACTTGTCTATCAAACCAGCCCGACTCGGCACTGGTGCCCCTTGGTCTGGAACCATCCTGCGCGGTGTGGATTTTCAGGAGCCAGCCGGCCACTCCCAGCCACAGGCCCCAAACAAAAACTACGGCCCTTTTCCCTGGCAAACAAAACTACTGCCCCGCTTCTGGCTGGCAGATTTCAGGAGCCACTTGCTCTATCAAACCAGCCCAACTGGCATGGTGCCACCTTTGTCTGGGAACCATCCAGCGCGGCGTGGATTTTCAGGAGCCAGCCGGTCACTCCCAGCCACAGGCCCCCAAACACAAACTACGGCCCTTTTCCCTGGAAGTAAAACTGACCTGCCCATCTTCTGGCTGGCAGATTGCAGGAGCCACTTGGCTTTATCAAACCAGCCCGACTTGGTACTGGTGCCACCTTTCATCTGGGAACCATCCTGCATATTGTGGATTTTCAGGAGCCAGCCGGCCACTCCCAGCCACAGGCCCCCAAACACAAGCCAAGGCCCTTTTCCCTGGCAAACAAAACACACCTGTCCCGCTTCTGGCTGACAGATTGCATGAGCCGCTTGGCTCTACCAAACCAGCCCGACATGGCACTGGTGCCACCTTTCATCTGGGAACCATCCTGCGTATCGTGGATTTGCAGGTGCCAGCTGGCCACTCTCAGCCACAGGCCCCCAAACATTTACCACAACCCTTTTCCCTGGAAAAAATACTCAGCTGCCCCGCTTCTGGATGGTAGATTGCAGGAGCCACTTCGTACTATCATACAAGCCTGACTTGGAAATGGTGCCACCTTTCATCTGGGAACCATCCTGCGTATCGTGGATTTTCAGGAGACAGCCGGCCACTCCCAGCCACAGGCCCCCGAACACAAACCACGGCCCTTTTCCCGGGCAAACAAAACTCACCCGCACCGCTTCTGGCTGGCAGATTGCAGGAGAAACTTGCCTCTATCAAACCAGCCTGACTTGGCACTGGAGCCACCATTCATCTGGGAACCATCCTGCGTATCGTGGATTTTCAGGAGCCAGCCGGCCACTCTCAGCCACAGGCCCCCAAACACATGCCACGGCCCTTTTCCCTGGAAGTAAAACTGACCTGCCCATCTTCTGGCTGGCAGATTGCAGGAGCCACTTGGCTCTATCAAAACAGCCCGACTTGGCACGGGTGCCACCTTTCATCTGTGAACCATCCTGCGCAGCGTGGATTTTCAAGAGCCAGCCGGCCACTCCCAGCCACAGGCCCCGAAACACAAACTACGGCCCTTTTCCCTGGAAGTAAAACTGACCTGCCCACCTTCTGGATGGTAGACTGCAGGAGCCACTTCGTACTATCAAACCAGCCCGACTTGGAAATGGTGCCACCTTTCATCTGGAAACCATCCTGCATATCGTGGATTTTCAGGAGCCAGCCGGCCACTCCCAGTCACAGGCCCCCAAACACATACCACGGCCCTTTTCCCTGGAAAAAATACTCAGCTGCCCCGCTTCTGGATGGTAGATTGCAGGAGCCACTTTGAACTATCATACCAGTCGGACTTGGCACTGCTGCCACCTTTCATCTGGGAACCATCCTGCGTATCGTGGATTTTCAGGAGCCAGCCGGCCGCTCCCAGCCACAGGGCTCCGAACACAAACCACGGCACTTTTCCCTGGCAAACAAAACTCAGCTGCCCCGCTTCTGGCTGGCAGAATGCAGGAGCCACTTGGCTCTATCAAACCAGCCCGATATGGCACTGGTTCCACCATTTCTCTGGGAACCATCCTGCGTATCGTGGATTTTCAGGAGCCAGCCTGCCACTCCCAGCCACAGGCCCCCAAACATATACCACAGCCCTTTCCCCGGGAAAAAAAAATCAGCTGCCCCGCTTCTGGATGTTAGATTGCAGGAGCCACTTTGTGCTATCAAACCAGCCCGACTCGGCACTGGTGCCCACTTGTGTCTGGGAACCATCCTGCGCGGTGTGGATTTTCAGGAGCCAGCCGGCCACTCCCAGCCACAGGCCCCCAAACACATACCACGGCCCTTTTCCCAGGAAAAATAATTAGCTGCCCCGCTTCTGGCTGGTAGATTGCAGGAGCCACTTTGTGCTATCAAACCAGCCCGACACGGCACTTGTGCCACGTTGGGTCTGGGAACCATCCTGCGCGGCGTGGATTTTCAGGAGCCAGCCGGCCACTCCCAGCCTCAGGTCTCCGAACACAAACCACAGCCCTTTTCCCTGGCAAACAAAACTCACCCGCCCCGCTTCTGGCTGGCAGATTGCAGGAGCCACTTGGCTCTATCAAACCAGCCCAACTCGGCACTGGTGCCCCCTTGGGTCTGGGAACCATCCTGCGCGGCGTGGATATTCAGGAGCCAGCCCGTCACTCCCAGCCACAGGCCCCCAAACACAAACTACGGCCCTTTTCCCTGGAAGTAAAACTGACCTGCCCATCTTCTGGCTGGCAGATTGCAGGAGCCACTTGGTACTATCAAAACAATCGGACTCGGCACTGCTGCCACCTTTCATCTGGGAACCATCCTGTGTATCGTGGATTTTCCGGAGCCAGCCGGACACTCTCAGCCACAGGCCCCCAAACACAAACTACGGGCCTTTTCCCTGGAAAAAAAACTCAGCTGCCCCGCTTCTGGATGGTAGATTGCAGGAGCCACTTGGTACTATCAAACCAGCCCGACTCGGCACTGGTCCCCCCTTGGGTCTGGAAACCATCCTGCATATCGTGGATTTTCAGGAGCCAGCCGGCCACTCAGAGCCACAGGCCCCCAAACACAAACCACGGCCATTTTCCCTGCCAAACAAAACTCACCCGCCCCGCTTCTGGATGGCAGATTTCAGGAGCACCTCGGCTCTATCAAACCAGCCGGACTTGGCACTGGTGCCACCATTCATCTGCGAACCATCCTGCTTATCGTGGATTTTCAGGAGCCAGCCGGCCACTCCCAGCCACTGTCCCCCAAACATATACCACGGCCCTTTTCCCTGGAAAAAATACTCAGGTGCCCCGATTCTGGATTTTAGATTGAAGGAGCCACTTTGTACTATCATACCAGTCCGACTTGGCAGTGGTGCCACCTTTCATCTGGGAACCATCCTGCGTATCGTGGATTTTCAGGAGCCAGCCGGCCCCTCCCAGCCACAGGCCCCCGAACACAAGCCACTGCCCTTTTTCCCTGGCAAACAAAACTCACCCGCCCCGCTTCTGGCTGGTAGATTGCAGGCGCCACTTGCCTCTATCAAACCAGCCCGACTCGGCACTACTCCCACCTTTAATCTGGGAACCATCCGGCGTATCGTGGATTTTCAGGAGCCAGACGGCCACTCCCAGCCACAGGCCCCCAAACACAAACTATGGCCCTTTTCCCTGGCAAACAAAACTCACCTGCCCTGCTTCTGGCTGGCAGATTGCAGGAGGCACTGCTCTATCAAAACAGCCCGACTTGGCACGGGTGCCCCCTTGGGTCTGGGAACCATCCTGCGCGGCGGGGATTTTCAGGAGCAAGCCAGCCACTCCCAGCCACAGGCCCCGAAACACAAACCACGGCCCTTTTCCCTGGCAAACAAAACTCACCCGCACCGCTTCTGGCTGGCAGATTGCAGGAGCCACTTGGCTCTATCAAACCAGCAAAACTTGGCACTGGTGCCACCTTTCATCTGGGAAACATCCTGCGTATCGTGGATTTTCAGGAGCCAGCTGGCCACTCCCAGCCACAGGTCCCAAAACACAAACCACGGCCCTTTTCCCTGGAAGTGTAACTGACCTGCTCATCTTCTGGCTGGCAGATTGCAGGAGGCACTTGGTACTATCAAAGCAGCCCGACTTGGCACTGGTCCCCCCTTGGTTCTGGGAACCATCCTGCGTATCGTGGATTTTCAGGAGCCAGCCGGCCACTCCCAGCCACAGGCCCCCAAACACAAACTACGGCACTTTTCCCTGGAAGTAAAACTGACCTGCCCATCTTCTGGCTGGCAGATTGCAGGAGCCACTTGGTACTATCAAACCAATCGGACTCGGCACTGCTGCCACCTCTCATCTGGGAACCATACTTTGTATCGTGGATTTTCAGGAGCCAGCTGGCCACTCCCAGGCACAGGCCCTCGAACAAAACCTACGGCCCTTTTCCCTGGCAAAAAAAACTCATCTGCCCTGCTTCTGGCTGACAGATTGCAGGAGCCACTTGGCCCTATCAAACCAGCCCGACTTGGCACTGGTCCCCCCTTGGGTCTGGGAACCATCCTGCGTATCGTGGATTTTCAGGAGCCAGTCGGCCACTCCCACCCACAGGCCCCCAAACATATACCACGGCCCTTTTCCCTGGAAGTAAAACTGACCTGCGCATCTTCTGGCTGGCAGATTGCAGGAGCCACTTGGTACTATCAAACCAGCCCGACTTGGCACTGGTGCCACCTTTCATCTGGGAACCATCCTGCGCGGCGTGGATTTTCAGGAGCCAGCCGGCCACTCCCAGCCACAGGCCCCCAAACACAAACCACCGCCCTTTTTCCCTGGCAAACAAAACTCACCCGCCCTGCTTCTGGCTGGCAGATTGCAGGAGCCACTTGCCTCTATCAAACCAGCCCGACTCGGCACTGCTCCCACCTTTAATCTGGGAACCATCCTGCGTATCGCGGATTTTCAGGAGCCAGACGGCCACTCCCAGCCACAGGCGCCCGAGCACAAACCACGGCCCTGTTCCCGGGCAAACAAAACTCACCCGCCCTGCTTCTGGCTGGCAGATTGCAGGAGGCACTGCTCTATCAAACCAGCCCGACTCGGCACTGGTGCCCCCTTGGGTCTGGGAACCATCCTGCGTATCGTGGATTTTCAGGAGCCAGCTGGCCACTCAGAGCCACAGGCCCCCGAACACAAACCACGGCCATTTTCCCTGCCAAACAAAACTCACCCGCCCCGCTTCTGGGTGGCAGATTGCAGGAGCACCTCGGCTCTATCACCCCAGCCCGACTTGGCACTGGTGCCACCATTCATCTGGGAACCATCCTGCGTATCGTGGATTTTCAGGAGCCAGCCGGCCACTCCCAGCCACAGGCCCCCAAACACAAACTACGGCCCTTTTCCCTGGCAAACAAAACTCACCTGCCCTGCTTCTGGCTGGCAGATTGCAGGAGGCACTGCTCTATCAAAACAGCCCGACTCGGCACTGGTGCCCCCTTGGGTCTGGGAACCATCCTGCGCGGCGGAGATTTTCAGGAGCCAGCCAGCCACTCCCAGCCACAGGTCCCGAAATACAAACCACGGCCCTTTTCCCTGGCAAACAAAACTCATCTGCCCCGCTTCTGGCTGTCAGATTGCAGGAGCCACTTGCCTCTATCAAACCAGCCCGACTTGGCACTGGTGCCACGTTTCTCTGGGAACCATCCTGCGTATCGTGGATTTTCAGGAGCCAGCCGGCCACTCCCAGCCACAGGCCCCCAAACAAAAACTACGGCCTTTTCCCTGGAAGTAAAACTGACCTGCCCATCTTCTGGCTGGCAGATTGCAGGAGCCACTTGGCTCTATCAAACCAGCCCGACTCGGCACTGGTGCCACCTTTCATCTGGGAACCATCCTGCGTATCGTGGATTTTCAGGAGCCAGCCTGCCACTCCCAGCCACAGGTCCCCAAACACAAACTACGGCCCTTTTCCCTGGAAGTATAACTGACCTGCCCATCTTCTGGCTGGCAGATTGCAGGAGGCACTTGGTACTATCAAAGCAGCCCGTCTTTGCACTGGTGCCACGTTGGGTTGGGAATCATCCTGCGTATCGTGGATTTTCAGGAGCCAGCCGGCCACTCCCAGCCACAGGCCCCCGAACACAAACCACGGCACTTTTCCCTGCCAAACAAAACTCACCCGCCCTGCTTGTGG
>NW_026993492.1:0-12877 GCF_028769735.1 Zonotrichia leucophrys gambelii
GCCTTTTTCCCCGGAAAAAACTACCCCCTTCTGGGTGGGAGATTGCGGACCCCCTTCCCCCTATCAAACCCCCCGTTGGCATGGTGCCATTTTTCTGGGAACCATCCGGTATCGGGATTTTCAGAGCCAGCGGGCCCCTCCCCCACAAACCCCCAAAAAAAAAACGGCCCTTTTCCCCGGAAAATAAAATGACCCGCCCTATCTGGGTGGGAATTGGAGACCCTTGTTATCAACCGCCCCTTGGGACGGTCCACCTTTCGGGAACCACCGCGTATGTGGATTTCAGGGGGCCGCCCCCATCCCCCAGGCCCCAAAAAAAACAGGGCCCTTTTTTCCCGGAAAAAAAACTACCGCCCCTCTGGGGGGAATTGCAGGGGCCACTTTTTTATAAAAGCCCCGTGGGGATGGGGCCACCTTCATTGGAACCCTCCCGGTATGTGGGTTTTCAGGACCACCCACCCCCAGCCCCCAGGCCCAAAAAACACGGCCTTTTCCCCCGGAAGAAAAATACCGCCCTTTTCGCGGCAGATTTCGGGGCCACTTCCCCCCCACAACCAGCCCGATTGGCCGGTGCCCCTTTCTGGGACCATCCCCGTATGTGGATTTCAGGCCCCCGGCCCCTCCCCGCCCCAAGGCCCCCAAAAAAAACACGGGGCCCCCTTTCCTGGAAAAAACTCCCCGGGCCCCCCTGGTGGGAATGCAGGCCACTTCCCCTATCAAACCCCCCCGGGAAGGGGCCACCCTTTTTCCCGGGAACCATCCTGGTTCTGGATTTTTAGGACCACCCCACCCCCCACAGGCCCCCAAACAAAACCACGGGCCTTTTCCCCCGAAAAAATACCCCCCCTTCTGGCGGCCCTTGCGGAGCCATTCCCCCTTATCAAACCCCCCCACTTGGCACGGGGCCACCTTTTATTGGGACCCTCCTGGTATGTGGGTTTTTAGGGCCGCCGGCCACTCCCCCAAGGCCCCCAAAACAACCACGGCCCTTTTCCTGAAAAAAACTTAACCAATCCCCCCTGGGTGAAAAATTTCGGAGCCACTTCCTTTTTCAAACCCCCCCGAACCCCACTGTCCACCTTTCATTGGGAACCATCCTGCTATCGTGATTTTTAGGGGCCGCCGGCCCCTCCCGCCCAGGCCCCAAAAAAAAACCACCCCTTTCCCGGAAAAAACACCGCCCCTCTGGCGGCAATTCGAGCCTTTTAAAAAACCTGATTGGCACGGGGCCCCTTTATCTGGAACCACCTGCTATCGTGGATTTTCAGGAGCCCGCCGCCCCTCCCCCCACAGGCCCCGGGAAAACCAAAAACCCGGCCCTTTCCCGGAATAAATCTGACCTGCCCCTCTGGGTGGCAATTTCAGAGCCTTTTACAAACCCCCACTGGCACGGTGCCACCTTTCATCGGGGAACCCTCCTGCAAACGTGGATTTTTTGGGCCAGCCGGCCCTCCCGCCAGCCCCGAACAAAAACCACGCCTTTTCCCTGGAATAAAACTGACCTGCCCGTCCTGGCGGGGAATTGCAGGGGCATTCCCTATCAATCCCCGTGACTGGGGCCACCTTTCATCTGGGGGAAACCCTCCTGTACGTGGATTTTGGACCCGCCGGCCCCTCCAGCCCCAGGCCCCCAACAAAACCCCGCCCTTTTTCCCCGGAAAAAACTACCCCCCCCTTCTGGCGGCAATTGCAGGCCCCTTCCCCCTATCAAACCCCGACTGGCACGTGCCCCTTTCATCGGGAACCACCCGATTGGATTTTTGGGGCCAGCCGGCCCTCCCAGCCACAGGCCCCCAACAAAACCCCGGGCCCCTTTTTCCCTGGAAAAAACCCCGCCGCTTTGGCTGGGAGTTGAAGAGCCTTCCTCTATCAACCACCCGACTTGGCACTGGGCCCCCTTTCTGGGACCCCCGGGGATGGGATTTTCAGGGGCCAGCCCGGCCCTCCCAGCCCCCAGGCCCCAAAAAAAATAGGCCCCCTTTTCCTGGGAAAAAAAATGAATGCCCTCTTGGCTGCAATTGGCAGGCCACTTGGTTTTTTAAAAAAAGCCAAATTGCATGGTGCCACCCTTTCCCGGACCACCGCGTATGTGGGTTTTCAGGGGCCCCGCCGGCCACTCCCCCACAGCCCCCCAAAAAAACACGGCCCTTTTCCCCCGGAATAAACTACCTGCCCGTCATCTGGCTGCAGATTGCAGGACCACTTGCCTCTTCAACCACCCCCCCTGACGTGCCCCCTTTCATCTGGGGAAACCCCCCTGCGTTTTTTTCAGGAGCCAGCGGACTCCCCCACAGGCCCCAACCCAAAAACGGGCCCCTTTCCCCGGAAAAAAACTAACCCCCCCTTTGGCTGGCAGTTGCAGAGCCACTTGGGCACAAAAACCCCGACTCACTGGTCCACCTTTTCTGGGGAACCCTCCGCAATGTGATTTTTAGGGCCCCGGCCCCCCCCAGCCACAGCCCCAAACAAAAACTGGCCCTTTTTCCCCCGAATAAAACGACCTGCCCTCTTGGCTGGGAGATTGGGAGCCACTTGTCTTCAACCACCCCCCCTGGACTGGGGCCCCCTTTTATCTGGGAAACCATCCTGCTATCGTGGGTTTTAGGACCAGCCCCCACTCCCCGCCACAGGCCCCCCCCACAAAAAACGGGGCCCCCTTTCCTGGAAAAAACTACCCCCCCCTCTGGGGCAGATTGCAGGAGCCCCTTTCTATCAAACCCCCGACCGGCATGGTGCCACCTTTTACTGGGGAACCATCCTGGTATGTGGATTTTTAGGGGCCCGCCCCCCCCACCCCAGGCCCCAAAAAAAACAGGCCCTTTTCCCTGGAAAAACACCGCCCCCCCTGGCTGCAGATTGCAGGACCACAATCTATAAAACCCGCGATTTTCATGGTGCCACTTTCTGGGAACCCTCCCGTATGGGATTTTTTAAGACCAGCCGGCCACTCCCCCACAGCCCCCAAAACAAAACCGGCCCCTTTTCCCCGGAAAAAAACTACCCCCTTCTGGGTGGGAATTTCAGAGCCCTTCCCCCCTATCAAACCCCCCGATGGCATGGTGCCACCTTTTTCTGGGACCATCCCCGGGAGTGGATTTTCAGGGCCCGCCGGCCCTCCCAGCCAAAGCCCCCAAAAAAAATTTCGGCCCTTTTTCCCGGGAATAAAAAGACGCCCTCATCGGGGCAATTGCAGGACCACTTGTTATAAAAAACCCCAATTGGGACGGCCACCTTTCTGGGACCATCCCGTATGGGATTTTCAGGCCACCGGCCCCCTCCCACCAAGCCCCAAAAACCAAACGGCCCTTTTCCCCGGAAGTAAACGACCTGCCCCTTCTGGCTGGCAATTGCAGGAGCACTTCCTCTATCAAACCAGCCCGACTCGCCCCTGGTGCCACCTTTCATCTGGGAACCATCCTGCGTATCGTGGATTTTCAGGAGCCAGCCGGCCACTCCCAGCCACAGGCCCCCGAACACAAACCACGGCCCTTTTCCCTGGAAGTAAATCTGACCTGCCCGTCATCTGGCTGGCAGATTGCAGGAGCCACTTGGGTCTATCAATCCAGCCCGACTCGACACTGGTGCCACCTTTCATCTGGGAACCATCCTGCGTATCGTGGATTTTCAGGAGCCAGCCGGCCACTCCCAGCCACAGGACCCCAAACACATACTACGGCCCTTTTCCCTGGAAGTAAAACTAACCTGCCCGCTTCTGGCTGGCAGATTGCAGGAGCCACTTGCCTCTATCAATCAAGCCCGACTTGGCACTGGTGCCATCTTTCATCTGGGAACCATCCTGCGTATCGTGGATTTTCAGGAGCCAGCCGGCCACTCCCAGCCACAGGCCCCCGAACACAAACCACGGCCCTTTTCCCTGGCAAACAAAACTCACCCGCCCCGCTTCTGGCTGGCAGATTGCAGGAGACACTTCCCTCTATCAAACCAACCTGACTCGGCACCGGTGCCACCTTTCATCTGGGAACCATCCTGTGTATCGTGGATTTTCAGGAGCCAGCCGGCCACTCCCAGCCACAGGTCCCCAAACAAATACTACGGCCCTTTTCCCTGGAATGAGAACTGACCTGCCCATCACCTGGCTGGCAGATTGCAGGACCCACTTGCCTCTATCAAACCAGCCCGACTTGGCACTGGTGCCACCTTTCATCTGGGAACCATCCTGCGTATCGTGGATTTTCAGGAGCCAGCAGGCCACTCCCAGCCACAGGCCCCCAAACAAATACTACGGCCCTTTTCCCTGGAATTAAAACTGACCTGCCCGTCATCTGGCTGGCAGATTGCAGGAGCCACTTGCCTCTATCAATTCAGCCCGACTCGGCACTGGTGCCACCTTTCATCTGGGAACCATCCTGCATATCGTGGATTTACAGGAGCCAGCCGGCCACTCCCAGCCACAGGCCCCCGAACACAAACCACGGCCCTTTTCCCTGGCAAACAAAACTTAACCATCCCGCTTCTGGCTGGCAGATTGCAGGAGCCACTTGACTCTATCAAACCAGCCCGACTTGGCACTGGTGCCACCTTGGGTCTGGGAGCCATCCACCGTATTGTGGATTTTCAGGGGCCAGCCGGCCACTCCCAGCCACAAGTCCCCCAAAAAAATCTACGGCCCTTTTTCCTGGCAAAGAAAACTCACCCGCCCCGCTTCTGGCTGGCAGATTGCAGGAGCCACTTGCCTCTATCAAACCAGCCCGACTCGGCACTGTTGCCACCTTTCATCTGGGAACCATCCTGTGTATCGTGGATTTTCAGGAGCCAGCCGGCCACTCCCAGCCACAGGCCCCCAAACACAAACTACGGCCCTTTTCCCTGGAAGTAAAACTGACCTGCCCGTCATCTGGCTGGCAGATTGCAGGAGCCACTTGCCTCTATCAATCCAGCCCGACTCGGTACTGGTGCCACCTTTCATCTGGGAACCATCCTGCGTATCGTGGATTTTCAGGAGCCAGCCGGCCACTCCCAGCCACAGGCCCCCGAACACAAACCACGGCCCTTTTCCCTGGCAAACAAAAGTCACCCGCCCCGCTTCTGGCTGGCAGATTGCAGGAGACACTTCCCTCTATCAAACCAACCTGACTCGGCACCGGTGCCACCTTTCATCTGGGAACCATCCTGTGTATCGTGGATTTTCAGGAGCCAGCCGGCCACTCCCAGCCACAGGTCCCCAAACAAATACTACGGCCCTTTTCCCTGGAATGAGAACTGACCTGCCCATCACCTGGCTGGCAGATTGCAGGAGCCACTTGCCTCTATCAATCCAGCCCGACTTGGCACTGGTGCCACCTTGGGTCTGGGAGCCATCCAGCGTATAGTGGATTTTCAGGGGCCAGCTGGCCACTCCCAGCCACAAGTCCCCAAAAACAATCTACGGCCCTTTTCCCTGGAAGTAAAACTGACCTGCCCATCATCTGGCTGGCACATTGCAGCAGCCACTTGGTAATATCAAACCTGCCCGACTTGGCACTGGTGCCACCTTTCATCTGGGAACCATCCCGCGTATCGTGAATTTTCAGGAACCAGCCGGCAACTCTCAGCCACAGGCCCCCGAACACAAACCACGGCCTTTTCCCTGGCAAAGAAAACTCACCCGCCCCACTTCTGGCTGGCAGATTGCAGGAGCCACTTGCCTCTATCAATCCAGCCCGACTCGGCACTGGTGCCACCTTTCATCTGGGAACCATCCTGCGTATCGTGTATTTTCAGGAGCCAGCCGGCCACTCCCAGCCACAGGCCCCCGAACAAAAACTACGGCCCTTTTCCCTGAAAGTAAAATGATCTGCCCGTCATCTGGCTGGCAGATTGCAGGAGCCACTTGCCTCTATCAATCCAGCCCGTCTTGGCACTGGTGCCACCTTTCATCTGGGAACCATCCTGCGTATCGTGGATTTTCAGGAGCCTGCCGGCCACTCCCAGCCACAGGCCCCCAAACACAAACTACGGCCCTTTTCCCTGGAAGTAAAACTGACCTGCCCGTCATCTGGCTGGCAGATTGCAGGAGCCACTTGCCTCTATCAATCCAGCCCGACTCGGCACTGGTGCCACCTTTCATCTGGGAACCATCCTGCGTATCGTGGATTTTCAGGAGCCAGCCGGCCACCCCCAGCCACAGGTCCCCAAACAAATACTACGGTTCTTATCCATGGAAGTAAAACTGACCTGCCCATCTTCTGGCTGGCAGATTGCAGGAGCCACTTGCCTCTATCAAACCAGCCCGACTTGGCACTGGTGCCACCTTGGGTCTTGGAGCCATCCACCGTATTGTGGATTTTCAGGGGCCAGCCGGCCACTCCCAGCCACAAGTCCCCAATAAAAATCTACGGCCCTTTTTCCTGGCAAAGAAAACTCACTCGCCCCGCTTCTGGCTGGCAGATTGCAGGAGCCACTTGCCTCTATCAATCCAGCCCGACGCGGCACTGGTGCCACCTTTCATCTGGGAACCATCCTGTGTATCGTGGATTTTCAGGAGCCAGCCGGCCACTCCCAGCCACAGGCCCCCAAACACAAACCACGGCCCTTTTCCCTGGAAGTAAAACTAACCTCCCCGTCATCTGGCAGGCACATTGCAGGAGCCACTTGCCTCTATCAATCCAGCCCGACTTGGCACTGGTGCCACCTTTCATCTGGGAACCATCCTGCGTATCGTGGATTTTCAGGAGCCAGCCGGCCACACCCAGCCACAGGCCCCCGAACACAAACCACGGCCCTTTTCCCTGTCAAACAAAACTCACCCGCCCCGCTTCTGGCTGGCAGATTGCAGGAGACACTTCCCTCTATCAAACCAACCTGACTCGGCACCGGTGCCACCTTTCATCTGGGAACCATCCTGTGTATTGTGGATTTTCAGGAGCCAGCCGGCCACTCCCAGCCACAGGCCCCCGAACACAAACCACGGCCCTTTTCCCTGGTAAACTAAACTTAACCATCCCGCTTCTGGCTGGAAGATTGCTGGAGCCACTTCCTTTTATCAAACCAGCCCGACTCGACACTGGTGCCACCTTTCATCTGGGAACCATCCTGCGTATCGTGGATTTTCAGGAGCCAGCCGGCCACTCCCAGCCACATGTCCCCAAAAATAATCTACGGCCCTTTTCCGTGGAAGTAAAACTGACCTGCCCATCATCTGGCTGACACATTGCAGCAGCCACTTGGTAATATTAAACCTGCCCAACTTGGCACTGGTGCCACCTTTCATCTGGGAACCATCCTGCGTATCGTGGATTTTCAGGAGCCAGCCGGCCACTCCCATCCACAGGCCCCCAAACGCAAACCACGGCCCTTTTCCCTGGAAGTAAGACTGACCTGCCCGTCATCTGGCTGGCAGATTGCAGGAGCCACTTGCCTCTATCAATCCAGCCCGACTCGACACTGGTGCCACCTTTCATCTGGGAACCATCCTGCGTATCGTGGATTTTCAGGAGCCAGCCGGCCACTCCCAGCCACAGGCCCCCGAACACAAACCACGGCCCTTTTCCCTGGCAAACAAAACTAACCCACCCCGCTTCTGGCTGGAAGATTGCAGGAGCCACTTGCCTCTATCAAACCAGCCCGACTTGGCACTGGTGCCACCTTTCATCTGGGAACCATCCTGCGTATTGTGCATTTTCAGGAGCCAGCCGGCCACTCCCAGCCACAGGTCCCCAAACAAATACTACGGCCCTTTTCCCTGGAATTAAAACAGACCTGCCCATCTTCTGGCTGGCAGATTGCAGGAGCCACTTGGTACTATCAAACCAGCACGACTTGGCACTGCTGCCACATTTCATCTGGGAACCATCCTGCGTATCGTGGATTTTCAGGAGCCAGCCGGCCACTGCCAGCCACAGGCCCCAGAACAAAAAACTACGGCCCTTTTCCTGGAAGTAAAACTGACCTGCCCGTCATCTGGCTGGCAGATTGCAGGAGCCACTTGCCTCTATCAATCCAGCCCGACTCGGTACTGGTGCCACCATTCATCTGGGAACCATCCTGCGTATCGTGGATTTTCAGGAGCCAGCCGGCCACGCCCAGCCACAGGCCCCCGAACACAAACTACGGCCATTTTCCCTGGAAGTAAAACTGACCTGCCCGTCATCTGGCTGGCAGATTGCAGGAGCCACTTGCCTCTATCAATCCAGCCCGACTCGGCACTGGTGCCACCTTTCACCTGGGAACCATCCTGCGTATCGTGGATTTTCAGGAGCCAGCCGGCCACTCCCAGCCACAGGCCCCCGAAAACAAACCACGGCCCTTTTCCCTGGCAAACAAAACTAACCCACCCCGCTTCTGGCTGGAAGATTGCTGGAGCCACTTCCTTTTATCAAACCAGCCCGACTCGACACTGGTGCCACCTTTCATCTGGGAACCATCCTGCGTATCGTGGATTTTCAGGAGCCAGCCGGCCACTCCCAGCCACAAGTCCCCAAAAACAATCTACAGCCCTTTTCCCTGGAAGTAAAACTGACCTGCCCATCATCTGGCTGGCACATTGCAGCAGCCACTTGGTAATATCAAACCTGCCCAACTTGGCACTGGTGCCACCTTTCATCCGGGAACCATCCTGCGTATCGTGGATTTTCAGGAGCCAGCCGGCCACTCCCAGCCACAGGCCCCCGAACACAAACCACGGCCCTTTTCCCTGGAAGTAAAACTGACCTGCCCGTCATCTGGCTGGCAGATTGCAGGAGCCACTTGCCTCTATCAATCCAGCCCGACTCGGCACTGGTGCCAACTTTCATCTGGGAACCATCCTGCGTATCGTGGATTTTCAGGAGCCAGCCGGCCACCCCCAGCCACAGGCCCCCAAACAAAATCTACGGCCCCTTTCCCTGGAATTAAAACCGACCTGCCCATCTTCTGGCTGGCAGATTGCAGGAACCACTTGGCTCTCTTAAACCAGCCCAACTTGGCACTGGTGCCACCTTTCATCTGGGAACCATCCTGCGTATCGTGGATTTTCAGGAGCCAGCCGGCCACTCCCAGCCACAGGCCCCCGAACACAAACTACGCCCCTTTTCCCTGGAAGTAAGACTGACCTGCCCGTCATCTGGCTGGCAGATTGCAGGAGCCACTTGCCTCTATCACTCCAGCCCGTCTCGGCACTGGTGCCACCTTTCATCTGGGAACCATCCTGCGTATCGTGGATTTTCAGGAGCCAGCCGGCCACTCCCAGCTACAAGTCCCCAAAAATAATCTACGGCCCTTTTCCGTGGAAGTAAAATTGACCTGCCCATCATCTGGCTGACACATTGCCGCAGCCACTTGGTAATATTAAACCTGCCCAACTTGGCACTGGTGCCACCTTTCATCTGGGAACCATCCTGCGTATCGTGGATTTTCAGGAGCCAGCCGGCCACTCCCATCCACAGGCCCCCAAACGCAAACCACGGCCCTTTTCCCTGGAAGTAAGACTGACCTGCCCGTCATCTGGCTGGCAGATTGCAGGAGACACTTCCCTCTATCAATCCAGCCCGACTCGACAATGGTGCCACCTTTCATCTGGGAACCATCCTGCGTATCGTGGATTTTCAGGAGCCAGCCGGCCACTCCCAGCCACAGGCCCCCGAACACAAACCACGGCCCTTTTCCCTGGCAAACAAAACTAACCCACCCCGCTTCTGGCTGGAAGATTGCAGGAGCCACTTGCCTCTATCAAACCAGCCCGACTTGGCACTGGTGCCACCTTTCATCTGGGAACCATCCTGCGTATTGTGCATTTTCAGGAGCCAGCCGGCCACTCCCAGCCACAGGTCCCCAAACAAATACTACGGCCTTTTCCCTGGAATTAAAACAGACCTGCCCATCTTCTGGCTGGCAGATTGCAGGAGCCACTTGGTACTATCAAACCTGCCCGACTTGGCACTGCTGCCACATTTCATCTGGGAACCATCCTGCGTATCGTGGATTTTCAGGAGCCAGCCGGCCACTCCCAGCCACAGGCCCCCGAACACAAACCACGGCCCTTTTCCCTGGCAAAAAAACTTAACCATCCCGCTTCTGGCTGGCAGATTGCAGGAGCCACTTGACTCTATCAAACCAGCCCGACTTGGCACTGGTGCCACCTTGGGTCTAGGAGCCATCCACCGTATTGTGGATTTTCAGGGGCCAGCCGGCCACTCCCAGCCACAAGTCCCCCAAAAAAATCTACGGCCCTTTTTCCTGGCAAAGAAAACTTGACCATCGCGCTTCTGGCTGGAAGATTGCTGGAGCCACTTCCTTTTATCAAACCAGCCCGACTCGACACTGGTGCCACCTTTCATCTGGGAACCATCCTGCGTATCGTGGATTTTCAGCAGCCAGCCGGCAACTCCCAGCCACAAGTCCCCAAAAACAATCTACAGCCCTTTTCCCTGGAAGTAAAACTGACCTGCCCATCATCTGGCTGGCACATTGCAGCAGCCACTTGGTAATATAAAACCTGCCCAACTTGGCACTGGTGCCACCTTTCATCTGGGAACCATCCTGCGTATCGTGGATTTTCAGGAGCCAGCCGGCCACTCCCAGCCACAGGCCCCGGAACACAAACCACGGCCCTTTCCCTGGAAGTAAAACTGACCTGCCCATCATCTGGCTGGCACATTGCAGCAGCCTCTTGGTAATATCAAACCTGCCCAACTTGGCACTGGTGCCACCTTTCATCTGGGAACCATCCTGCATATCGTGGATTTTCAGGAGCCAGCCGGCCACTCCCAGCCACTGGCCCTCGAACACAAACCACGGCCCTTTTCTCTGGAAGTAAATCTGACCTGCCCGTCATCTGGCTGGCAGATTGCAGGAGACACTTGCCTCTATCAATCCAGCCTGACTTGGCACTGGTGCCACCTTTCATCTGGGAACCATCCTGTGTATCGTGGATTTTCAGGAGCCAGCCGGCCACTCCCAGCCACAGGCCCCCGAACACAAACCACGGCCCTTTTCCCTGGCAAACAAAACTTAACCATCCGGCTTCTGGCTGGCAGATTGCAGGAGCCACTTGCCTCTATCAAACCAGCCCGACTTGGCACTGGTGCCACCTTGGGTCTAGGAGCCATCCACCGTATTGTGGATTTTCAGGGGCCAGCCGGCCACTCCCAGCCACAAGTCCCCAAAAATAATCTACGGCCCTTTTCCGTGGAAGTAAAACTGACCTGCCCATCATCTGGCTGACACATTGCAGCAGCCACTTGGTAATATTAAACCTGCCCAACTTGGCACTGGTGCCACCTTTCATCTGGGAACCATCCTGCGTATCGTGGATTTTCAGGAGCCAGCCGGCCACTCCCAGCCACAGGCCCCAGAACACAAACCACGGCCCTTTTCCCTGGAAGTAAAACTGACCTGCCCGTCATCTGGCTGGCAGATTGCAGGAGCCACTTGCCTCTATCAATCCAGCCCGACTCGGCACTGGTGCCACCTTTCATCTGGGAACCATCCTGCGTATCGTGGATTTTCAGGAGCCAGCCGGCCACCCCCAGCCACAGGCCCCCAAACAAAATCTACGGCCCCTTTCCCTGGAATTAAAACCGACCTGCCCATCTTCTGGCTGGCAGATTGCAGGAACCACTTGGCTCTCTTAAACCAGCCCAACTTGGCACTGGTGCCACCTTTCATCTGGGAACCATCCTGCGTATCGTGGATTTTCAGGAGCCAGCCGGCCACTCCCAGCCACAGGCCCCGAAAACAAACTACGCCCCTTTCCCCTGGAAGTAAGACTGACCTGCCCGTCATCTGGCTGGCAGATTGCAGGAGCCACTTGCCTCTATCACTCCAGCCCGACTCGGTACTGGTGCCACCTTTCATCTGGGAACCATCCTGCGTATCGTGGATTTTCAGGAGCCAGCCGGCCACTCCCAGCCACAGGCCCCCGAACAGAAACCACGGCCCTTTTCCCTGGCAAACAAAACTAACCCACCCCGCTTCTGGCTGGAAGATTGCAAGAGCCACTTCCCTCTATCAAACCAGCCCGACTTGACACTGGTGCCACCTTTCATCTGGGAACCATCCTGCGTATTGTGCATTTTCAGGAGCCAGCCGGCCACTCCCAGCCACAGGTCCCCAAACAAATACTACGGCCCTTTTCCCTGGAATTAAAACAGACCTGCCCATCTTCTGGCTGGCAGATTGCAGGAGCCACTTGGTACTATCAAACCAGCCCGACTTGCCACTGCTGCCACATTTCATCTGGGAACCATCCTGCGTATCGTGGATTTTCAGGAGCCAGCCGGCCACTCCCAGCCACAGGCCCCCAAACACAAACCACGGCCGTTTTCCCTGGCAAACAAAACTCACCCGCCCCGCTTCTGGCTGGCAGATTGCAGGAGCCACTTCCCTCTATCAATTCAGCCCGACTCGGCACTGGTGCCACCTTTCATCTGGGAACCATCCTGCATATCCTGGATTTTCAGGAGCCAGCCGGCCACTCCCAGCCACAGGCCCCCGAACACAAACCACGGTCCTTTTCCCTGGCAAACAAAACTCACCCGCCCCGCTTCTGGCTGGCAGATTGCAGGAGACACTTCCCTCTATCAAACCAACCTGACTCGGCACCGGTGCCACCTTTCATCTGGGAACCATCCTGCGTATTGGGGATTTTCAGGAGCCAGCCGGCCACTCCCAGCCACAGGCCCCCGAACACAAACCACGGCACTTTTCCCTGGAAGTAAATCTGACCTGCCCGTCTTCTGGCTGGCAGATTGCAGGAGCCACTTGCCTCTATCAATCCAGCCCGACTTGGCACTGGTGACACCTTTCATATGGGAACCATCCTGCGTATTGTGGATTTTCAGGAGCCAGCCGGGCCCCTCCCAGCCACAGGCCCCCGAACACAAACCACGGCCCTTTTCCCTGGAAGTAAATCTGACCTGCCCGTCTTCTGGCTGGCAGATTGCAGGAGCCACTTGCCTCT
>NW_026993493.1:0-12863 GCF_028769735.1 Zonotrichia leucophrys gambelii
GGTGGCACCAGTGCCAAGTCGGGCTGGATTGATAGAGGCAAGTGGCTCCTGCAATCTGCCAGCCAGATGACGGGCAGGTCAGTCTTAATTCCAGGGAAAAGGGCCGTAGTTTTTGTTCGGGGCCTGTGGCTGGGAGTGGCCGGCTGGCTCCTGAAAATCCACGATACGCAGGATGGTTCCCAGATGAAAGGTGGCACCAGTGCCGAGTCGGGCTGGATTGATAGAGGCAAGTGGCTCCTGCAATCTGCCAGCCAGATGACGGGCAGGTCAGATTTACTTCCAGGGAAAAGGGCCGTGGTTTGTGTTCGGGGGCCTGTGGCTGGGAGTGGCCGGCTGGCTCCTGAAAATCCACGATACGCAGGATGGTTCCCAGATGAAAGGTGGCACCAGTGCCAGTCGGGCAGGTTGATAGAGCAAGTGGCTGCTGCAATGTGCCAGCCAGATGACGGGCAGGTCAGTTTTACTTCCAGGGAAAAGGGCCGTAGTTTTTTTTGGGGCCTGTGGCTGGGAGTGGCCGGCTGGCTCCTGAAAATCCACGATACGCAGGATGGTTCCCAGATGAAAGGTGGCACCTGTGCCGAGACGGGCTGGTTTGATAGAGGGAAGTGGCTCCTGCAATCTGCCAGCCAGATGACGGACAGGTCAATTTTACTTCCAGGGAAAAGGACCGTAGAATTTTTTGGGGACCTGTGGCTGGGAGTGGCCGGCTGGCTCCTGAAAATCCACGATACGCAGGATGGTTCCCAGATGAAAGGTGGCACCAGTGCCGAGTCAGGCTGGTTTGATAGAGGAAGTGCTCCTGCAATCTGCCAGCCAGAAGCGGGCGGGTGACTTTTTATTCCAGGGAAAAGGGCCGTGTATTTTTTTGGGGCCTGTGGCTGGGAGTGCCGGCTGGCTCCTGAAAATCCACGATACGCAGGATGGTTCCCAGATGAAAGGTGGCACCAGTGCCGAGTCGGGCTGGTTTGATAGAGGCAAGTGGCTCCTGCAATCTGCCAGCCAGAAGCGGGGCAGGTCAGTTTTCTTCCAGGGAAAAGGGCCGTGGTTTGTGTTCGGGGGCCTGTGGCTGGGAGTGGCCGGCTGGCTCCTGAAAATCCACGATACGCAGGATGGTTCCCAG
This sequence comes from Zonotrichia leucophrys gambelii, assembly GCF_028769735.1. NCBI lineage: Eukaryota > Metazoa > Chordata > Aves > Passeriformes > Passerellidae > Zonotrichia > Zonotrichia leucophrys. The sequence continues at coordinate 1,121 of NW_026993493.1, forward strand.
ATGAAAGGTGGCACCAGTGCCAAGTCGGGCATGGTTTGAAGAGCCAAGTGGCTCTGCAATCTGCCAGCCAGATGATGGGCAGGTCAGTTTTAATTCCAGGGAAAATGGCCGTATTTTTTTTGGGGCCTGTGGCTGGGAGTGGCCGGCTGGCCCCTGAAAATCCACATTACGTGGATGGCTCCAGACCCAAGGTGGCACCAGTGCCAAGTCGGGCTGGTTGATAGAGGCAAGTGGCTCCTGCAATCTGCCAGCCAGATGCGGGCAGGTCAGTTTTACTCCAGGAAAAGGGCCGTGGCTTTGTGTTCGGGGGCCTGTGGCTGGGAGTGGCCGGCTGGCTCCTGAAAATCCACGATACGCAGGATGGTTCCCAGATGAAAGGTGGCACCAGTGCCAAGTCGGGCAGGTTGGATATAGCCAAGTGGCTCCTGCAATCTGCCAGCCAGATGATGGGCAGGTCAGTTTTTCTTCCAGGGAAAAGGGCCGTAGTTTTTTTGGGGGCCTGTGGCTGGGAGTGGCCGGCTGGCCCTGAAAATCCACCATACGCTGGATGGCTCCCAGATAAGGTGGCACCAGTGCCAAGTCGGGCTGGTTTGATAGAGGCAAGGGGTCTCTGGAATCTGCCAGCCAGAAGCGGGGGGGTAAGTTTTGTTTGCCAGGAAAAGGGCCTAGTTTGTGTTTGGGGACCTGTGGCTGGGAGTGCCCGGCTGGCTCCTGAAAATCCACGATACGCAGGATGGTTCCCAGATGACAAGTGGACACAGTGCCAAGTCGGGCTGGATTGATAGTACCAAGTGGCTCCTGCAATCTCCAGCCAGATGACGGGCAGGTCAGTTTTACTTCCAGGGAAAAGGGCCGTAGTTTGTGTTTGGGGGCCTGTGGCTGGGAGTGGCCGGCTGGCTCCTGAAAATCCACATACGCAGGATGGTTCCCAGATGAAAGGTGGCACCAGTGCGAGTCGGGCTGGTTTGATAGAGGAAAGTGGCTCCTGCAATCTGCCAGCCAGAAGCAGGGCGGGTGAGTTTTCTTTTGCCAGGGAAAAGGGCCGTGGTTTGTGTTGGGGGCCTGTGCTGGGTGTGGCCAGCTGGCTCCTGAAAATCCACGATACGCAGGATGGTTCCAAGACAAGGTGGCACCTTTGCCAGTCGGGCTTGGTTTGATAGAGTCAAGTGGTCCTGCAATCTGCCAGCAGAAGCGGGGCGGTGAGATTTTGTTCCAGGGAAAAGGTCGTATGGTTTGTGTTTGGGGCCTGTGGCTGGGAGTGGCCGGCTGGCTCCTAAAATCCACGATACGCAGGATGGTTCCCAGATGAAATGTGGCACAGTGCCAAGTCGGGCTGGTTTGATTGTACACTGTGGCTCCTGCCATCTACCATCCAGAAGAGGGGCATCTCCGTTTTTTTTCCAGGGGAAAGGGCCGTGGTTTGTGTTCGGGGGCCTGTGGCTGGGAGTGGCCGGCTGGCTCCTGTAAATCCACCATAGCCGGTAGATTCACTAGGACATGCAAGACATGAGAGCACAAGAAGAGATACACAAGAAGACAGTACAATCTCCTTTTTTCTGAAACGCTGTAGCGATCAAATTGAACACAAATCCTCCTGGGCTTGTTCTTGCAAAAGCCTAGGAGTTCTTTTTGTGTTCATACATCTGGAATATTTAGCTTTGGATCACAGCAGAATGCAGATGACAAAACGAGGCCTTTAAGTCACATCCAGTATGAAGCGTATGAAAGGGAAGAAAGCAGCTGAGAGTGCCAACCCTGCTAGGTAATCTCAGTATTCCTCTTGACATTAGCAGAAATTTGAAATGAGTCTCTGAAAATGACAAAGGAGGCAGAAGAAAAGGGAGCGATGACTCCTCTTGCATAGTGTTTCCTAACAGGGATCTTCAAAATTAAAGATTGTATCATCCTTTCAACTGAAGGAAGGTATGAAAACAACAGGAAGGAAATGGCATCACATGCTAGAAAGATTCTGGGCAGTGTACTTCTAGACAGAAAGGCCACTGATGGAAAACCAACTAAACTGGCACCAATGCAGCAGCATTGTACTAAAGCCAGAAATGTCCAGCGCTTCACTCTCTGCCATTCCATTCAGATGCACACAGCAGCTCTGCAACAGTCCTACTGATCATCTCCTTGGCAAACTTGGAGTTGAGGGTCCGTGGTGAAGCAGAGTCCCCAGCAAGATGCAAAGGAGAGCTGCTTTCTTGCAACTTTGCCTTTATCAGTTCCATAGCTTTAAGCCATAACAAACACCATTCAACCAACCACCATACACCAGGCTTTGAACTCACTTGTTGACCTACCTCTAATTCAGCTGCCTCACCTTCCCACAGTCCTTTTCTACTTAGCCAATGGAATGGGCCTCAGCCCAAGGCCTTCCTTTTGTAAGCTTCTAGCTAGATGCAGCAGCAAACCACTACTTTCTTCTGTGCCAAGACTTCAGGTAGACGATTTGCATCTGCCCTTCCAGTGAAACCTAACGGGGAGAGAAAAGCCTCTCACAGATGTTCAGTCATTCCATTAGCTACACAGGCCAAATCAAAAGAAAAGCACGCTATGGGTTTGTGTACTTGCTCCTACACAACACCTGCTGCCCTCTGACAATCAACTAGCAGAAAACCAGCAAAACTGAGACTTGAGGCAAACAACCCTTTGAAGGGAATAATGATGTCAGCAATTATGACAACACATTTCCAGGCTACCGAGATACTTGAAATGTCAGCAAAGGCTGGAGACCAAAGGCTGAACTAATAGGGAAAGGGTAAAAGAATCCCAAGAAAAACATGACCGAAGGTTAAAACAATTCCAAGAAAAACATAGGCAACTGACCTGTTGAAGCCTTCAGGAAATCAGCGGCCGCTGATTTACATAGGCCATTCAAGTTAATTGACCCGTGCACCTTCCACCCCTTTTTCACCTTTCGGCACCACAGGGTGAATTGTGAGCATGAAATCACAATTCCTTGGATTCTCTTCTTGACTTGACGAGAGAAATTCAGCAACTGAAGTACCTGTTACTGATGTGATACCCAGGAACACCGAGTTGACACATTTCATTTTGTTCAAACACAGCTAGCAAATCTAAGGGGACAAGGCTGGCTTCTTTTCATGACAATTTTCTTGTTTTACAACCTGCTCTGATCCTGGTGAAACTTTTTCATTAGCTTCTCTCTAAAAGCAAAAAGTCCAGTTAACTGTCCCGTCCTACTGCTGCAAGTAAACCATTTGCATTGCCAAGACCAAAAACGGAATTGGAAGGTACAGAGACCCCGGGAGCTATGAGCAGATACGGGGCACATTACGTCAGAAGCCGCCGCACTGGAGTGCACTGTGACCGGCACAATCGCCTTTGCGCGAAGAAGCCGCTTCTTCGCCTTCGGGAGCCGGAGAGACCAGTAGCTTCGGAAAGTGAAGAATGAAGCTGCACAACACTGGGATAGTGTTCAGAGCTTGCAAACTGATCCAAAACAGTACCTTACCACTCTCCTACCTTTTCCAAACACATGAACATTCGATTGGAAGGTGTTTTGGACAACTTTTTTTTTCATCGTGCAAAACACTCAGCAAACCTCTCTGCAACAAGTCAAACACCATGGAGTATGTTTTCTGTGCAGGCAGAGTTTCTCCTTGCCAGACATAGTGGAAAGGATTTCTGCAATGATGTAGACCCCAAAAGTCCCGAAAGAAGAAGGTACGGATGTCCCCGGAGCTACGCGCCGGTCCCGGGCACATTTCGTCAGAAGCCGCCGCACTGGAGTGCACTGTGACCGGCACAATCGCCTTTGCGCGAAGAAGCCGCCTCTTCGTCTCCGGGGGCCGGAGAGAGCGGCTGCTTTCGGAAGGTGAAGAATAAAGCTGAACAACACTGGGATAGTGTGCGCAGCTTGCAAACTGATAGAAAACAGTACCTTACCACTTTCTTACCTTTTCCAAACACATGAATATTCGGTTGGAAGGTGTTTTGGACAACTTTGTTTATCATCGTGCAAAACACTCAGCAAACCTCTCTGCAACATGTACAACACGATGGGAGATGTTTTCAGCCCTGACCCAGATTCTCCTTGCCAGACATAGTAGAAAGCATTTTTGCAATGATGTAGAACACAAAAGCCGGTAAAGATGAAATAAGTCGTTCCCCGGAGCCAAGCGCCGGTCCCGGGCACATTTTGGTAAAAGCCGCAACCCTGGAGTGCACTACGACCGGTACAATCGCCTTTGCGCGAAGAAGCCGCTTCTTCGCCTCCGGGAGCCGGAGAGACCAGTAGCTATGGAAAGGTGAAGAATGAAGCTGCACAATACTGAGATAGTGTGCACAGCTTGCAAACTGATCCAAAACAGTACCTTACCACTGTCCTACCTTTTCCAAACACATGAACATTCGATTGGAAGGTGTTTTGGACAACTTTGTTTTTCATCGTGCAAAACACTCTGCAAACCTCTCTGCAACATGTCAAACACGATGGGAGATGTTTTCTGTGCAGGCACAGTTTCTCCACGCCAGACATAGTGGAAAGAATTTTTGCAATGATGCAGACCCCAAAAGACGCTAAAGACGAAATACGGAGTTCCGCGGAGCTAAGCGCCGGTCCCGGGCACATTTCGTCAGAAGCCGCCGCACTGCGGAGCACTGTGACCGGCACAATCGCCTTTGCGCGAAGAAGCCGCCTCTTCGTCTCCGGGGGCCGGAGAGAGCGGCTGCTTTCGGAAGGTGAAGAATGAAGCTGAACAACACTGGGATAGTGTGCGCAGCTTGCAAACTGATCCAAAACAGTACCTTACCACTTTCTTACCTTTTCCAAACACATGAATATTTGGTTGGAAGGTGTTTTGGACAACTTTCTTTTTCATCGTGCAAAACACTCTGCAAACCTCTCTGCAACATGTCAAACACCATGGAGGATGTTTTCTGTGCAGTCAGAGTTTCTCCTTGCCAGACATAGTGGAAAGGATTTTTGCAATGATGTAGACCCCAAAAGTCCCGAAAGAAGAAGGTACGGATGTCCCCGGAGCTACGCGCCGGTCCCGGGCACATTTCGTCAGAAGCCGCCGCACTGGAGTGCACTGTGACCGGCACAATCGCCTTTGCGCGAAGAAGCCGCTTCTTCGCCTTCAGGAGCCGGAGAGACCAGTAGCTTCGGAAAGTGAAGAATGAAGCTGCACAACACTGGGATAGTGTGCGCAGCTTGCAAACTGATAGAAAACAGTACCTTACCACTGTCCTACCTTTTCCAAACACATGAATATTCGGTTGGAAGGTGTTTTGGACAACTTTGTTTTTCATCGTGCAAAACACTCAGCAAATCTCTCTGCAACATGTACAACACGATGGGAGATATTTTCAGCTCTGACCCGGATTCTCCTTGCCAGACATAGTGGAAAGCATTTTTGCAATGATGTAGACCACAAAAGCCACTAAAGATGAAATACGGAGTTCCGCGGAGCTAAGCGCCGGTCCCCGGCACATTGTGGTAGAAGCCGCAACCGTGGAGTGCACTACGACCGGTACAATCGCCTTTGCGCGAAGAAGCCGCTTCTTTGCCTCCGGGAGCCGGAGAGACCAGTAGCTACGGAAAGGTGAAGAATGAAGCTGCACAATACTGGGATAGTGTGCAGAGCTTGCAAACTGATCCAAAACAATACCTTACCACTGTCCTACCTTTTCCAAACACATGAACATTCGGTTGGAAGGTGTTTTGGACAACTTTGTTTTTCATCGTGCAAAACACTCAGCAAACCTCTCTGCAACATGTCAAACACCATGGGAGATGTTTTCTGTGCAGTCACAGTTTCTCCACGCCAGACATAGTGGAAAGGATTTTTGCAATGATGTAGACCCCAAAAGTCCCGAAAGAAGAAGGTACGGATGTCCCCGGAGCTAAGCGCCGGTCGCGGGCACATTTCGTCAGAAGCCGCCGCACTGGAGTGCACTACGACCGGCACAATCGCCTTTGCGCGAAGAAGCCGCTTCTTCTCCTTCGGGAGCCGGAGAGACCAGTAGCTTCGGAAAGTGAAGAATGAAGCTGCACAACACTGGGATAGTGTGCACAGCTTGCAAACTGATCCAAATCAGTACCTTACCACTGTCCTACCTTTTCCAAACACATGAACATTCGATTGGAAGGTGTTTTCAACAACTTTCTTTTTCTTCCTGCAAAACACTCTGCAGACTTCTCTGCAACATGTACAACACGATGGGAGATGTTTTCAGCCCTGACCCAGATTCTCCTTGCCAGACATCGTGGAAAAAGTTTTTGCGAAGTTGGAGAGGACAAGAAACGCTGAAGACGAAAGTATGGAGTTTTCCGTAGCTAGGACTGCATGAAAGCAAAAGACTGCCCTCTTCAAAAATGACAATTAGGAGGACTCGGAAAAGTACAAATCAGCCAGCCTCTTTTTTATCCCCACGAAGTTGATGGGGCAGCTCTACCCCGAAAGCCTTGCCTGGCATATGAAGGAGGACAAAGCAATGTACTCGGCATGGATTTTCCTGGGGAATTTCATGCTGAACAACTTTTTCAACACCTCTGATGAATCAACTTGACTGGTAGATGAAGGGAATATTGTCTGCGTGGCCTTCAGGAAAGTTGTTTACATTTCTCTACTTGGCTGCAAACATACATACGGGAAGCAATAATGCAAAGGGAGGGAACCAGTGTCTTTGAAGTGATGCTGAGTGAAAAGACAAGAGGCAGTGGGCACACACTGAAATACAGGAGATTGCCTATGAACATCACCAAATGATGTTTTACTGTGAGGGTGACAACCGCGGCACAGACTGCCCAGAAAGCTTCTGAAGCCTGGATCTTAGAAGACATTAAAAGTACACCCAGCTAGAATTCCGGGCAAGAGGCTCTAGGTATCCTGCTTTAACAGGGGGGTTGGGCCTGGTGAGCCCCACTGAGCCCTACCACCCTCATTCATTCTGTGTAGTGAATTCTCTTCGAGATGCATTTCAAGCACTGGCATGACAAAGTTCTGTGCAGACAGAGATCCAAATGGACATGGGATCCATGTTCCTTAAGCAGTGTTCAAGAAGAATGTAAAACTCTGGGACAAGTGTCTCTTCCCTAACTGAATCCCTTTCAGGGGAAAATTCCCAGCTATAGAAAGAGCTTCTGATACGCATGCTCAGGACTGACGCTGGCTGAGGAAATTTCCCCCTATGTGTATCTAAGACCAGTTAGGATCATCACCCAAGACTTGTCAACATAGTCACAGAATATCGATTGTAAAGAAATGACAACATACATCAGAATGGCAAATATTGGTCCAAAAAATGGATTAATGAATGGGAATTAATCAACTTGGGTTAAAAAGAAAAATAAAGATTTGGCCTTTATTTATCAATTTCGTTGCAATATAGATAGGAGAAGAAAAAGACCTCATCTTGGACATTCTGAACTCGAAAAAGATTTTAAAAATTCGTTGTAGAAATCTATTATTATGACCACATGATTCAAACAATATTAGCTGGTAAACTGTCCAGATTTGTCTAGTTCAGTTTCCAGGGAAAAGGGCCCTGTTTTGTGTTACAGGGCCTGGTGCTGGGAGTGGCCGGCTGGCTCCTGAAAATAAACGATACGCAGGATGGTTCCCAGATGAATGGCAGCAGAAGTGCCAATCGGGCTGGTTTGATAGTACAAAGTGGCTCCTGCAATCTAGATCCAGAAGAGGGGCAGGTCAGTTTTTTTTTCAGGGGAAAGGGCCGTGGTTTGTGTTCGGGGGCCTGTGGCTGGGAGTGGCCGGCTGCCTCCTGAAAATCCACGATACGCAGGATGGTTCCCAGATGAAAGGTGGCATCAGTACGAGTCGGGCTGGATTGATAGAGGGAACTGTCTCCTGCAATCTGCCAGCCAGATGACGGGCAGGTCAGTTTTACTTCCAGGGAAAAGGGCCGTAGTTTGTGTTTGGGGGCCTATGGCTGGGAGTGGCCGGCTGGTTCCTGAAAATCCACGATACGCAGGATGGTTCCCAGATGAAAGGTGGTACCAGTGTCGAGTCTGGCTGGTATGATAGAGGCAAGTGGCTCCTGCAATCTGCCAGCCAGAAGAGGGAGGTTATGTTTTACTGCCCGGGAAAAGGGCCGTGGTTTTGTTTGGGCCTGTGGCTGGGAGTGGCCGGCTGGCTCCTGAAAATCCACGAATACGCAGGATGGTTCCCAGATAAAGGTGGCACCAGTGTCGAGTCGGCTGGTATGATAGAGGAAGTGGCTCCTGCAATCTGCCAGCAGAAGGGGGTGGGTAGTTTTGTTTGCCAGGGAAAAGGGCCGTGGTTTGTGTTCGAGGGCCTGTGGCTGGGAGTGGCCGGCTGGCTCCTGAAAATCCACGATACGCAGGATGGTTCCCAGATGAAAGGTGGCACCAGTGCCGAGTCGGGCTGGATGATAAGCAAGTGGCTCTGCAATCTGCCAGCCAGATGACGGGCAGGTCAGTTTTACTTCCAGGGAAAAGGGCCGTAGTTTGTGTTTGGGGCCTGTGGCTGGGAGTGGCCGGCTGGCTCCTGAAAATCCACGATACGCAGGATGGTTCCCAGATGAAAGGTGGCACCAGTGCCGAGTCGGGCTGGAGTGATAATACCAAGTGGCTCGTGCAATCTGCCAGCCAGATGACGGGCAGGTCAGTTTTACTTCCAGGGAAAAGGGCCGTAGTTTGTGTTTGGGGCCTGTGGCTGGGAGTGGCCGGCTGGCTCCTGAAAATCCACATACGCAGGATGGTTCCCAGATGAAGGTGGCACCAGTGTCGAGTCGGCTGGTTGATAGAGGCAAGTGGCTCCTGCAATCTGCCAGCCAGAAGCGGGTGGGTAGTTTTGTTTGCCAGGGAAAAGGGCCGTGGTTGTGTTCGGGGCCTGTGGCTGGGAGTGGCCGTGCTGGCTCCTGAAAATCCACGATACGCAGGATGGTTCCCAGATGAAAGAGTGGCACCAGTGCCAAGTCAGGCTGGTTGATAGAGGCAAGTGGCTCCTGCAATCTGCCAGCCAGATGAGGGCAGGTCAGTTTTACTTCCAGGGAAAAGGCCGTAGATTGTGTTTGGGGCCTTGGCTGGGAGTGGCCGGCTGGTTCCTGAAAATCCACGATACGCAGGATGGTTCCCAGATGAAAGGTGGCACCAGTGCCCAGTCGGGCTGGTTTGATAAGACAGGGCTCTGCAATCTGCCAGCCAGATGACGGGCAGGTCAGTTTTACTTCCAGGGAAAAGGGCCGTAGTTTTGTTGGGGCCTGTGGCTGGGAGTGGCCGGCTGGCTCCTGAAAATCCACAAAACGCAGGATGGTTCCCAGATGAAAGGTGGCACCAGTGCCGAGTCTGGGGTGGTTGATAGAGGCAAGTGGCTCCTGCAATCTGCCAGCCAGAATGCGGGCAGGTCAGTTTTACTTCCAGGGAAAAGGCCGTTTTGTGTTCGGGGCCTGTGGCTGGAGTGGCCTGCTGGCTCCTGAAAATCCACGATACGCAGGATGGTTCCCAGATGAAAGTGGCACAGTCGCCAAGTCAGGCTGGTTTGAAAGTCAATGGCTCCTGCAATCTGCCAGCCAGATGACGGGCAGGTCAGTTTTACTTCCAGGGAAAAGGGCCGTGGTTTTGTTCGGGGCCTGTGGCTGGAGTGGCCGGCTGGCTCCTGAAAATCCACGATACGCAGGATGGTTCCCAGATGAAAGGTGGCACAGTGCCGAGTGGCTGGATTGATAGAGTCAAGTGGCTCCTCAATCTGCCAGCCAGATGACGGGCAGGTCAGTTTTACTTCCAGGGAAAAGGGCCGTGTTTGTGTTCGGGGGCCTGTGGCTGGGGTGGCCGGCTGGCTCCTGAAAATCCACGAACGCAGGATGGTTCCCAGATGAAAGGTGGCACCAGTGCCAGTCGGGCTGGTTGATAGAGCAAGTGGCTCTGCAATCTGCCAGCCAGTAGGCAGGTCAGTTTTACTTCCAGGGAAAAGGCCGTAGTTTGTGTTGGGGCCTGTGGCTGGGAGTGGCCGGCTGGCTCCTGAAAATCCACGATACGCAGGATGGTTCCCGAAAAGGTGGCACCAGTGCCAAGTCGGGCTGGATTGATAGAGAAGTGGCTCCTGCAATCTGCCAGCCAGAAGAGGGCAGGTCAGTTTTATTCCAGGGAAAAGGGCCGTAGTTTGTTTTGGGGGCCTGTGGCTGGAGTGGCCGGCTGGCTCCTGAAATCCACGATACGCGGATGGTTCCCAGATGAAAGGTGGCACCAGTGCCAAGTCGGGCTGGTTTGATAGAGCCAAGTGCTCCTGCAATCTGCCAGCCAGATGACGGGCAGGTCAGTTTTAATTCCAGGGAAAAGGGCCGTAGTTTTGTTGGGGCGTGGCTGGGAGTGGCCGGCTGGCTCCTGAAAATCCACGATAGCAGATGGTTCCCAGATGAAAGGTGGCACCAGTGCCAAGTGGGCGGTTGATAGACCCAGTGGCTCTGCAATGTGCCGCCAGATAGGGCAGGTCAGTTTTACTTCCAGGGAAAAGGGCCGTGTTTGTTTGGGGGCCTGTGGCTGGGGTGGCCGCTGGCTCCTGAAAATCCACGATACGCGGATGGCTCCGATCAAGGTGGCACCAGTGCCAAGTCGGCTGGTTTGATAGACAAGTGGGTCCTGCAATCTGCCAGCCGGATGGGCAGTCAGTTTTACTTCCAGGGAAAAGGGCCGTAGTATTTTTTTGGGGCCGTGCTGGGAGCGGCGGCTGCTCCTGAAAATCCACGATACCAGGATGGTTCCCAGATGAAAGGTGGCACCAGTGCCAGTCGGGCTGGTTTGATAGAGGAAGTGCTCCTGCAATCTGCCAGCCAGATAGCGGGAGGTTAGTTTTGTTTGCCAGGGAAAAGGGCCGTGGTTTGTGTTCGGGGGCCTGTGGCTGGGGTGGCAGACTGGCTCCTGAAAATCCACGATACGCAGGATGGTTCCCAGATGAAAGGTGGCAACCAGTGCCAAGTCGGGCTGGTTTGACTAGCAAGTGGCTCCTGCAATCTGCCAGCCAGATGACGGGCAGGTCAGTTTTACTTCCAGGGAAAAGGGCCGTAGTTTGTTTGGGGCCTGTGGCTGGGAGTGGCCGGCTGGCTCCTGAAAATCCACGATACGCAGGATGGTTCCCAGATGAAAGGTGGCACCAGAAACCCTGCCAAGTTTGGGGAGTTTAATTAAAAAGGGCTGCTGCATGTGCCAGCCAATAGGGCAGTCTTTTTTTTCCAGGGGAAAAGGGGGTAATTTTTTGGGGAATTTTGGCGGGAGTGGGGGCCGGCTTTGAAAATCCACAATACGGGGATGGTCCCAGAAAGGGGGCACCAGGGGCCAAGTCGGCTTTTGATAGAGGCAAAGGGGTCCCGCAATCTGCCAGCCAGAACGGGGGTAGTTTTTTTTCCGGGAAAAAAGGGCCGTTTGTTTTTGGGGCTTTTTCGGGGGTTGGGGGGCTGGTCCTGAAAATCCACATACCAGGATGGTTCCCAAAATAAAGGTGCACCATGCCATTTGGGGTGTTTTTAAGACCCAATTCCCTCCTCAACGCCCAGAGGGGGCGGGGGTTTTTTTCAGGGGAAAAAAGGGCCCTGTTTGTTTGGGGCCTGCTGGGAGTGGCCCGGGTGGGTCCTAAAATCCACGATACGCAGGGGGTTTTCCCAATGAAAGTGGCCCAGGCAGTCGGGCTGGTTTTTATAGAGGGAAGGGCTCCTGCAAAATCTTCCCCAAACGGGGGGTTAGTTTTTTTCCCGGAAAAGGCCCCTGGGTTTTTGTTCGGGGGCCGTGGCTGGGGGGGGT